>NW_027369515.1:0-42121 GCF_046119375.1 Phyllobates terribilis
AGAATTATGATAGCATTTCAGGTGGATTAGAGGTTTGTGGAATTACTTATTCCGTATCCAAGCAACAAGCCAGACAGAGCCTAGGCGACATGCCTATGTCATCACACATGAAGCCCAAACAACTAGCAATCTCCCTTCGGGCAATTCAGCGACAAGGATGCCAACGACAACTACGAGCATCATGATGGGTTAGTTATTTTGCTTTCAATCAAGAATTGCTTAATCCGCATGATCCTGGTCTATAACGACAGTTTATCGACCCTCGACACATACCCCTCGTCGAATTTAGCGGGGAAGTGAAGTATATGCTTGGGAATATTGTCCTTCTAGTCCTCGTTAGGGGGGGGTCAAATGCAAGTAAAATTTAATGCGATAGATTGTGAATCACCCTATAATTGTATTATGGGTAGACCTTGTATTCACGCAATGAAGGCAGTACCGTCCACCTATCACTAAACGATTAAATTCCCTACCAAATGGGAGGGTTCAGAAGGTGAAAGGTGAACATCGACTAGCCCGAGATTGCTACGTGGTGTCAATGAAAAATGTGGTCGAAGACAAAGATGCATACCAATCAATGGACGGAGAGCGGTCGAGAGCATACCGTGAGCCATAAATGGAACAACTCGACGAAGTACCTATCTATCCCTCTTTTCCCAAGTCGGGTCGTGAAGATCGGGTCTGATCTGGACGATGAGTCACGAACATGACTCATCTCTTTCTTAAGGGAATGATCTAACAGTTTTGCATGGACACATGAAGATATGTTAGACATCTCTTTGGATGTTATCACACATAAACTAAATGTAGATAGAAGTTTCCCTCCAGTTAAGCAAAATCACAGAAAGTTCATGGAAGAACGCAACAAAGTCGTCGACGTCGAGGTGGCGAAGCTGCTGGAGACAAGTAAAATGAGGGAGGTGAAATATCCTGAATGGTTGGCAAACATGGTGGTATTAGGAAAGAAGAATGGTAAGTGGTGCGTTTGCATCGACTTCAAGGACCTGAACAAAGTTTGTCCAAAAGATTTATTTCTCATGCCTCACATCAATGCCATGATCAACGCAACGGTAGGACACCAGATGCTTTCATATTTGGATGCCTTCAGCGAGTATAATAAGATCCATATGGACCTAGACAACCAGGAAGAGAGTTCCTTCTTGACCAGTAAAGGTACGTATTGCTATAAAGTCATGTCTTTCAACCTAAAAAATGCAAGGGCAATGTATCAAAGGCTTGTAAATAAGATATTCATAGACCAGATTGGGGACACAATGGAGGTCTACATCGACGACATGTTAGTAAAATGAAAGGAGAGACAATACCATATTGACCACCTAAAGGATGAGTTCGACGTCCTAGACAGGTATAATATGAAACTTAACCAAACCAAGTGTACATGTGGTGTCTCTTGAGGAAAGTTTCTAGGCTACATGGTGACTCAACAGAGAATCGAAGAAAGTCGGAGCAGTTCAAGGTCATTGTCGAACTTAGAGCACCTAGATGGGTGAAAGACATGGCACTGGCAGTTAGGTTAAGGTCGTATCTCTCATTCAGATGATATAGGAACCGGAGGATCCTCCACGCATGTGGCATCAACTGACATGGCACCAGCCCATACATCTGCAGAACACCTTAGACAAGGGGAGAAAACGGGAACACATACCCAATCTAAAAGGGGTATTTGTAAAACCCCATTCAACCTTCTTTTGCTGCATCGACCCTCTCAGTTGCAGAAGGGGATTTTCGCTACAATGTCAAGTGGGAAGTCGTCCACTTCAAAGTATCATTAAGGCCAGTAATGATGAGCTCGCTTTGGCATCTTCGAGAAAGAGCTTAGGAGGCTGGTTAGGGGTTTCTTGAGAGGAAAAACACATAATGGGAAAGAGGAGAAGACGGAAAAGAGAAGGATCAATATTAGTAGAGAGAAAAGGTAGAGGAGTTATGAGAAGTTGCAGGGGCAGAGAGTTGATTTGAACTCGGCTGTCAGTCCCTCGATGAGCGGGAAAGTCAGGGCACATGGACGACGAAGATGGATGAAAAGGCTATCAATGTTCGATCTGAGCCTCGTCTAACCATCAAAGCCATTTGGGGAAATTATTGGGCCAGTCTTTTACTAAGCCCATTTACGTCGAAGGCTTAAGACAGGAAAACGGTCCGACATGTGATGAAGATGGATTGTAATGCACTGATCAACGGGAAGCCCTATTGACTAGGTGAACGTTGGAGTCCAAACTGTCATACCGGCGATCTCTCTACTGGACGACGTGGACCATGATATTTTAGAAGGTTGTTAAGTTCTCATTTTTGGTATAAATAAAGCCTTTAGGAAAATGTTGGAGGCATGTGCTAGAAACCTTACACAGTTGTTGTACTCGATTACTAAACTCTTGATAGTACAATCACTTATCTTACTTTCACCGTTTATCACCTTGATTCTTTGTTTAGATCGACTAATTACCTCATATTAAGGCGATTTACGCGAGTTCGTCTTTTTATCCAGAACACATTATATACCAATCTATACAACATGTACCAACACTTTATATACAAGTATATGTTTTCAATGCACAACATAGCCAAATATTACGAAGAAAGTTTAGTGAACTGGCCACATTGGAATTTGCTAAATATTTTGTAGCACAACACTCGGTTTGATTTCAGAGATGGACTAATATCGCCTCTGTTTGTTGATGTCATTTATTAATTATAAAAACTTTATTTAAAAAAATACTTTTCTTGTTTTTGAAAAACGTGTAATCAGTTATCTTTTATTTTATCTTTCTTACTCTAATCTATCAAAAAAATTGCACGTCTTTTTTTTTATATAAAAAGTAGTTTTTTACCAAACAAACTTATCATTAAAACCGTCTTTAAAATAATAAATTTCTTTATAAATACACAAACCTAACACACCCATCTCACCAAGTAATCTGATGAAGCAAAAAGAATGTGTTGCACACGCCATCCCTTTTCTTCGCCTTTCCCTGATTCCTACCCGAAGCACATGCCCGACGTCGAGATGACAGAGCAGCCACCGGGTATCCCACCCCCGGTGAACCCCCAGATAAACACAACCTACCCTTAAGCACTCAGCTCACAGTGATGACACAGAACCCACAGTCGGTCAAAGACTCGCAACTTCCAGCCTCAAACGCTCCCCAGATGGCTTTCTTTCGTGAAAGGCTAATGCATAGCTTTTTGCCTTCGGATAGTGCACCGATCGATGAGAGCTTCCTCATTGACAGAATCCATGTATCCATCCCAGAGGAAGAACTTGGGATCCCATAGGTTACGATTGACCAGGAAGCGGTGGACAAGTTAGCCCAAGGACAGAAAAATGCAATAATCATCAAGCTACTTGGAAGAACGGTGGCTTACCAAGTTTTCGAGCTCAAACTACTGAGGGACTTATTGAATACACTTGGAAGATTTGTCATTGTGGATCTCCCTAATAACTTCTCTATTTTCCGCTTAGAACTAGAGTAGGACGCCTTCGACGCTCTCACCAGAGGCCCCTAGACCATCTTTAGTCAATGCATTATGGTCAAAGCATGGACAAAGTACTTTGATCCCATGAGGGACGCCATTACCACCATATGTACATGGGTAAGACTCTTGAACCTTCATGCTGTTTACTACAATAATAGAGTGGTGGAAAGTGTGATCTCTACACTGGGTAACTCAGTAAGAGTGGATAAGAACACACTCCAAGCATCCTGGGGAAGGTTCGCACGTGCATACGTTAAACTCGATCTTAAAAAGCCACTGAGAGGAGTTGTTCAAGTCAATGGAAACCTTGTGTCAATAGAATACGAGGGCTTGAAGCAATCTGTCTAGGCTGTGGAAGACAAGGTCATCTGGTTCAAAACTGCCCTACACTCATCAGGGTGGAGCCGAATGAAGAAGGCAAATCCCAGACAACTGAAACGATAGCCAAACCCGCAATGATGAGTCAGGTTAGTTTTGCCATTGGCATCGGGGTACCCAAGAGGCAAAAATCACCAATGGAGTACGGGGTGGTCAAGGTCAAGGGCAAGGCGGCAGAAGGTAACCCTAGAAACCCACAAAAGCAAAACCCGGGTGAGTCAACTCAGTCTGAAAAGAATCAACAAGATAGACAACCTGCAAACAGGTTTGAGGTACTAACAACGGTGACCGAAGAGGAATGTCAAACGTCTAACAATCCCAAAGGGTCTGTCACAGACAAGGAGGCAGTAGGTAATATCGGCAACCCTAGTGGGGAACGTGCAAGCCAAGCCAAAAACAAAACCAAGATGGATGATAGTGACAGGAAAAAGGAGGGGCAAAAAGGAAACAATACTGGCAAAACCAAGTACAATACAAACGGATCGCTTCAAAACCCAACAGATAAGAGAAAGGATAAAGTGAAAATTGGAGGGCATGCACCCCAAAAGTTGGGCCCAGCCCAAAATAGTTCAGTCAAAAATCCGGCCCAGCTGGCTCCCACTGATGTCACAGTGGAGATCAACCGTCAAAAAGAAGCCAATGGGCTGGCTAAGCGGCCCAAAACAACTGAAAACAAATATACGGGCCCAAAAATCCTTACCAGGGGTGAAGTCCACTTCTCCAATCCAGAACTGTCCAACCCAAAACCATCGGACCCTGGTACTGATTTAAGGCCCAAAGATAGTATTGCAGAAGACATGGTCTTAGTGGATGAGGATACCCAGTCCACAACGCCACATAATGTTTCTAAGCATTAGACGTCCATGGAAATTGACTAGACCAGTCTGGATTCTCCGTCGAGAACGGAGGAAATTCTCCCTCAATAGGCTTTCTGCCTTGATCCTCCCTACCTAGTTTCCTCATGAAGTGCATCATATGGAATTCCTAAGGATCGGGCAACAATGGATTCTTAAGAGCATGTAAATACATGCTTCAATATCACTCCACTGATATTCTTATACTTACAAAAACTCATATTTTTGGGGATAGGGCAACGATAGTATGCTCTAAATTAAAATTTGATAATCATATTCGTGTTGAATCTATTGGCTTTTTAGGGGGTATATGTCCTTTGGAGAGAAAATAATTTCTCTTTACAAATCATCACACTTTATGACCACTTCATCCATATTTTCATTCTGCTCGACACCGATGTCTTGCACCTCATTGCGGTTTATGGTCCACCCACTCCCCAACGCAGAGTCAGTTTTTGCGATGATCTCCAGGACGAAGCACAAAACATCACAAAACCTCTTCTAGTGGGCAAAGACTTTAACTGCATTATTTTGCTAGATGAGAGAATGGGAGGAAGTAACACTCTCTCCCCAGATTCGGAGAAATTTGTTGACTGGATCGACGAGCTAGAACTGATTGACATGAGGGCTTCTGGATCAAGATTCATGTGGAGTCGGGGTCTTTCTTCCAGCAATAGAATCTCTAAAAATTAATCTCCCGGCGAGACTAAAGTGGAATGAAGCAAATGTTCACCATCTCCCGGCAGTCAGATCAGACCACAATCCTCTTCTGATCTCACTATTTACGGATATCCCACAGAGACAAGAAAGGAGCCCATTTCGATTCGAAGCTGTCTGGATCATGCAGCCAGGTTTTCCTAGAATGGTGGACGAAAATTGAAACCCAAATTCTAATACTGTCGCAACCCTAGAAAAGCTAAAGAAGGAGCTTACGGCTTAGAACAGGCGGATTTTTGGTAACGTGTATAGGAGGAAAGCAAAACTTGTGACCAGGATTGAAGGAATTCAGAAAATTCTAGAATAGAACCTCCGCAGTAGCCTACTCATGCTCGATGAAATTCTCCGATCTGAATTAGACATCACGCTAGCATAAGAGGAAGAAATTTGGTTTCAGAAGTCGCGCAAAAACTGGCTAGCTATGGGCGACAAAAATACCAGATTCTTTCATCTCAGTACTGTTATTAAGAGGAAGAGAAATCGTATTGATGCCCTTAAAAATCAACGATGATGAGTGGTGTACGGAACAACAAATTCTTGAGCAGAACGATGTAAACTTCTATACCAATCTGTACACGTTACCCAGCCAGGATCCCCAACCTGAACCACTTGCTAGAGGTGGCTTCCCTATTGTTGAGGCGACTACACTGGCGGCTATCTTGGGCATGCCTAGAATAGAAGAGATTTGGTCATCTGTTTCACAAATGGGCTCTTTCAAAGTTCCGGGAATAGACGATTTTCAACCGATTTTCTTCAAGACTTGTTGAGCAACAGTAGGTGAACTGATCAGAAGCTTTGTATTCAGTTTCTTTCAATTTGAGTCCCTCCCTAAAGAAGTCAATGAAACTATCCTGGCCCTCATCGGTAAAACTAGTAGCCCAGAACACATTAGCCAATTCCTCCCTATTAGTTTATGCAATAACATCTTCAAGATCATCACTAAGACCCTTGCAAATAGGCTTAAACCGGTTATGAACTCGCTGATTGGACCCACCCAAAATAGCTTCCTCCCGGGAAGGGCTATCTCGGATAACATTGTCCTGCTCCAAGAAAGTGGCACTCCTTTAAAGGCAAGAAGGAAGGGAAAAAATGGATGGTCTTGAAAATTGATCTCGAGAAAACCTATGACTGCCTAAGATGAGATTTCATCATCGATACCTTAGAGGATATTGGGATGCTACCATGTTGGATTAATTGGATACATCAATGTGCATCTACCACTTCCATGAAGATACTTTGGAATGGGGAACTCACCGATAGCTTCAACCCATCTAGAGGAATCTGACAAGGGGATCCTATGTCCCCCTATTTTTTCGTTCTTTTCATGGAGCGCCTAAGCCGCTTGGTCCTTGACTCCATTCAAAGAAAAGAATGGAAACCGATTAGCCTTTATCGAGGTGCCCCCCTCTCTCTCACCTTTTCTTTGGCGACGAGATCTTGCTCATGGCCGAAGCTTCACCTAAGCAAACGAGAATAGTCATGGAATGCTTGAAATCCTTTTGTCAAGCGTCGGGGCAAAAGATTAACACTAGTAAATCCAAGATTTATCTATCCCATAATGTCTCGAGGGAGTGTGCCAACCAACTCGAGATCATTAGTGGCATTGATGTCACTAGGAATATTGGTAACTACCTTGGTATCTCTATCCATCACAAGAAGATTACCAAGGAACTTATGCAACCCACCCTAAATAAATTTCACATGAGACTCTTGGGTTGGAAAGCAAAAACCCTTAGTATGGCGGGCCGGGTCACTCTAGTAAAAAGGTCCTTACGTTAATACCAGTCTACACTATGAACACCCTCAAATTCTCATCTAGCATTTGCAAGCAACTAGACAGTATTAATCAGAACTTCATGTGGGTTCTCAGAATTGCTGCAACAAAATTCACCTTCTTTCCTAGGAAGAGATGTGCAAACCTAAGAAGAAAGGGGGTCTGAATATCCGTTATGCGGCTGAGATGAACAAGGCTGTAATTGGGAAGATGAGCGGGAAGCTAGTGTCGGATAATGCTGAAATTTGGGGTGCACTACTCAGGGCAAAGTATGGCATCGGATTCAATGGCAATTCAGTTATTTCTCTCAGAAGTTGTAGACCCTCTCATATCTGGAACTGCATTAAATGGGGATTTGACCAAGTAATTCAGAAGAATGTTCAATGGAACCACTAGTGGAAAAAACCCTTTTAGAGGCGGGCATTTTGACACTTGTTGAGGCGTATACCGTTCGCAGCAAATGAGGGGGCTGCAACAAGTGGGAACACTTTTAGAGGCGGGCTAAATACGCCTCAAAAAAGACACTTTTAGAGGCTGGCCTCGTTAGGCCCGCCTCTAAAAGTGCCTCAACAAGTGCCACATTGGGCACTTGTTGAGGCGGGCCGGTCCAATGTGCGCCGCAAAAAGGGCGTATTTGTTGAGGCGGGCGGCCTTAAGCCCGCCTCAACAAGTACCTTTAGAGGCGGGCCTCTATAGGCCCGCCTCTAAAGGTGCCTCAACAAGTGCCACATTGGTCACTTGTTGAGGCGGGCCGGCCTAATGTACGCCTCAACAAGTACTTGTTGAGGCGGGCCGGCCAAAACCAAAGATGATAATCTTCTTTGAAACCACAACGAAATAAATGATCCTCAATCTCATCAATATCATCTAACCGCCTTATATTCTTACAATCACGGCAAGGACAATAGATTTTTTCTGCTTTCGTACTACGTTGGTGTGCTAAAGCACATCTAATAAACTCCTCAACCCCACTCAAGTATTGTGTCGTAGTAAGGTCACCGTACATCCAAGGACGACTCATTTCTAGTAATAATTGCAAAAAGATGAAGATTTAATATCATTTCTAATAACTATCCCGCCAAGGGCCTAAATTATGAACTCTATCCCGCCAAGGGCCTAATTTAATAGATAATAATACGCAACTAAGCAAGAAAAATTACAAACTCAACTATCCCGCCAAGGGCCTAAATTATGAAATCTATCCCGCCAAGGGCCTAAGAAATTAGGGTAGAAGTATTACCTTGATCCAATATCGATCCTTCAAGACAACGCCTCAATAAACTCGTTCAATGCACAAGCTATAACCACAAAAAATAGTATATTAATTAGGTGTATACTTTTCATATTGTCATTGGGACATTTCATCAAACACCTTCAAGGCACAAGCTATAAACACAAAAAATACACAAATTCGGGATAGATTTAAACATTTAAATGCACAAGTTGTTAATATTAGTTGTTTAGATTTGACTAGGATGAAATATAGTATATGAATTAGGGGTATATTTTTCATATTTTCATAGAGGCATTTCATCAAACACCTTGAATGCACAAACTATAAACACAAAAAATACACAAATTTGGGGTAGATTTAAACACTTAAATGCACAAGTTGGTAGCTAGATAGAATACTTACCGGCCAGCGAAGATGAAGACGAAGGGAGGGCGTTCTCGGCCGAAGGGAGAATGAAGCGCGGAGAGAAGAGAATGAAGCTCGGAGAGGAGAGACGAAGGGAGAACGGCGGGCGGGCGTTCTCGGCCAAAGGGAGAACGAGAGGAGAGACGAAGGGCGAACGCGAAGGGAGAACGAAGAAGACAAAGTGGCGCGCGCTGTTGAAAAGATGAAGGGCGGAATGAAGGGAGAACGAAGAAAAGACGAACTGAAAATGGCGGACGAAGGGAGGAACGAAGGGAGACGAAGGGCGGAACGAAGCTTCAAATGAAAATGGCGGAATGAAAAAAAAGCGCATTGTAAATGGCAGAACGAAACGGATTTGTTGAGGCGGGCGTTAAGAGGCCTGCCTCAACAAGCTTCAATTGAGGCGGGCGTTGTACGGCCCGCCTCAATAGGTATCAAAAGAGGCGGGCAATTAAGCCCGCCTCTAATACCTCAATGTGTAATGAGGTTTGAAAAGACGGGCCTTGTTGAGGCGGGCGCTAAGCGGCCCGCCTCAACAAGATTCAAATGAGGGGGGCGCTGTACGGCCCGCCTCAATAGGTATTAAAAGAGGCGGGCTTAATAGCCCGCCTCTAATACCTCACCCGCGGAAAGGCTTAAGTTAAAAGAGGCGGGCTTTCTCGGCCCGCCTCAATAACACCTTATAGAGGCGGGCCCGTGCCGGCCCGCCTCTATAAAATCGTGCGGGAAAATTTTCCAGGTACTTTTTGAGGCGTATTTTATTATGCCCGCCTCAATAAAAAAAATTGAGGCGTTTTTTTTTAGGTCCGCCTCTAAAAGGGAGCCTCAACAAGTGTTTTTTCTACTAGTGAGCGTGGATAATGGTTCCTTGATACGTTTCTGGTCTGACCATTGGCTCCTTGAGACTTCACTTACCGCGGCTATGCACATTCCTCATGACCCGACGAGAGATGATAAAACAGTGGCAAACTATTGGTGCCCAATCCAGGGATAGAAATGGGGGGAATTCCAACATCTGCTCAACCCATCTTCACTTCTTAAACTGACCATTATCCGTGTCTCAAACGATCTGGACTACAAAGATGTAATCAAATGGAACAAATCGACTTCGGGCACCTACACTGTCAAATATGCATATCAATGGCTTACCGACAAGGATGATCAAGCTCCACCATTAATATCCCAACTAATTAACCTTGTTTGGAAATGGCAGGTACCGGAAAGAAATAAATATTTTCTTTGGTTGGCTATCCGAGGGAAAATCCTCACAAACGTAGAACGCTACAGAAGGCATATGGCTTTCTCTGACCTTTGTGCGGAATGTAATGATTACTCGGAAACACTGATTCATGTCTTCTGGGATTGCACCAGAGTTAAAGCCCTCTGGATCCAAATAGCACCCCAAATGGAAAACTCCACCTTCTTCATGGATGATGGCCCCCTCTGGTTACTGAAGA
Source organism: Phyllobates terribilis (assembly GCF_046119375.1). Lineage (NCBI taxonomy): Eukaryota > Metazoa > Chordata > Amphibia > Anura > Dendrobatidae > Phyllobates > Phyllobates terribilis. The sequence continues at coordinate 10,312 of NW_027369515.1, forward strand.
ATCTTGGGGGACAATACCACCTTCACTCACACCTTGCTGGTGAACTGATATTTGCAGCAATGGTTTGGTGGACATGGAGGGAAAGAAATCGGAGAACATTTTAAGCCCAACAAATCAGCGGTGATCTCTGTGAAATTCACCAAATCACAAGCAACAAGCTACCATCTAGCTACCATTTGATGGAGAGCACTGAATAACACACCAAGAACCATGTGTGTTGACATCGCGTGGACCAAACCACCTACCGGCTAGGCAAAGATTAATGTGGACAGAGCCAGAAACACTGAATCGGGAGTGGTGGGTTCAGGCGGAATTATCCGAGACAGCGAAGGAAGACGGATTGGAGGCTTCACATCTAACATGGGCCATGGCGATGTACTCGAAGTAGAAATTTGGGCCATTCTCAATGGGCTCCAAGTTGCACGGGATCTGGATATTAAATTGGGCCTCTTGGAATCAGATTCAAGCTTGGCAGTCAATCTACTGAACAACACACCAAACCCACACCATCCATATTACAGCCTGATATCTCTTTGTCAGAGCTCTATTAGTAGGAATTGGTCCATCCAACTCCGACACATCTATAGGGAGGCTAATTTTGTTGCGGATCGACTAGCCTCCCTTGCTCTCTCAAAGCCGGTTGGTTTTAATATCCTAGGCGATCCGCCGGATTGTATTAGGGATCTCTTAAATTATGATGTAAAAGGGTTCGCTACACCCCGGGTTATCCCAAGCTAGCCTTATTTTCATTTCACGAGAGCCACGACTCTCCTTAACCGAAAAAATTAATATGATGAAGCAATTATTATATTGAAATCTATAGTTCCCCAAACTTTTATAACTGAATTTTGTCATAGACCAAACATGAACTAAATCATGAGCAAAACACAAAATTTGGTCATAGATACTTGAAAGCACCAGATGATTTTATGCTTTGCTAATTCGTATAAAATCAGTTATTATCCTTTCCTATTCGAATCATAAAACAAACCAGTAAAAGTAAATCGAAAATCCTGAAATAAGGTAATTTAATACTTTTCCCTAAACCAGTAGATGCTTTCCTAAATTATTATAATAGGATTTTTTTTATTAAAATCAAATCACGAATATAAAAAATATAAGTAATTAATTTCAAAAACAAACCAACAGAAACGGAACTATATAAATAAAAAAAATAAACCAACTTAGGATACAAGCTCTATGAAACTAATTGATTTTGAACCTTTTATATAAAAAAATTAATTAACTTACAAAAATCAGACCCCTCTCGGATTCTTGAGTTTGTAAAAATCGTCCACTTTAATAATTTAGGATTTCATGTATAGGTGTCCTTTGTATTGCATGTTAACAAAAAAAATTACCTTAAAAAAGTTGATAAGATTTAGACACTTAAAAATAATAATATACTTGATAATTTGAAGACTCAATCTCTATAAATTAGTCAAAACATTATTTCATCACTCCATAATCATCATCATCCTGACCTTCACTAGGTGATGTAGTACTCTACGACTCTAATGATATCCTCTTATTTAATTTATTGAGTATGACAGAAATTAGAAGACATTTACTTTTTTTGAGGTTTTCATGATCTTCATTAGGTTTTCACGTTTTTACGACCTTCAGTAGGTGACGTAGTACTCTACAACTCTGATAATGTGCGGGTTTTTGGTGCAATACCTAGATATTATGTGAGTTTTCTGTATTGATGTGGCACGATATCTAGACATCTTGCTATATTTTTATTTTTTTATAATAAATGAATATGTTTGTGTTTTGATTGTTGTTTTGTTAATTTTATTGTAGATATAGTGTTAAATTGCTAATTTTATTAAATATAATCTTATTATTAATATAGTGTTAACTAACGATACCAAATTTAAAATATTACAAAGCAACATGTTCCAAAATGTGAACTACAGAAAATAACTGAATTGAACAACAAATATAACGATACCGAAATTAAAAAACTACAAAACAACATGTTACAAGACGTGAACTAGAGAAAATAACTGAATTGAACAACAAACATAACTGTCTCAAACTTAAAACCAACAAGACACGCGATGATGAAGTTCAAACAGTCAACATATCCTCTAAATATATTGCATCAAGTCTGTAGTGAGTCTTTCATACGTGTTGATGCTATGTATATGACGGATAATATTCATGTAATCATCGATAGAGTTTATTGTAGAAATTGCCCGTCGGATATGAATTTCATCATTGAAATTTCCAATACTTTCCGTTGTATCTTGTTTGAAGTCCATCGTCAGGCTTTCCATTTCACTTTCATAGTTTTTGTATGTGTGACACTCATCCTCAACTATCATATTATGAAGTGTGATGCAACAATCCATGATCTTATGAAGTGTGGATCTGTTGTGATCAAGATCCGTATTTTATATTATTGCAAAACTTGCTTGCAAAACTCCAAAAGCACGCTCCACATCTATCCGACAAGACTCATGAAATTTGAGAGAAACTCGATTCTATATGAGTTATGGGATTGGGGATGACACTCACAAACTTATCCCAAGGTGGATAGATGTCATTTTTTAGGTAGTACGACATGTCGTACTGATGGTCATTCACCATAAATTCCACCGGAGGTTCCGTGTCGTTGAGAATATCATCGAACACCGGCGAACGTTGCACGATTGTTAAATCATTGAATTTCCCAGAAACCCCAAAGAATGAATGTCATATCCAAGTGGCTTGGGACACTATAACTTCTAAAACAAGGGTAGGTGTTTTACTTTTTCCTTGGAATTGACTGTGCCACGCCGTGGGGGCAATTCTTCCATGTTCAGTGCATACTGACGATACTCCCAAGCATGTACGGAAAGCCTCTTGCATCGTTGATTGATAGAAGTTGTCGTATGTCGTCTTTCATTGGCCCTCATCATGAAGGTTGCACCGAACTCCGCAACCACATTGTCACAAAAATGCGAGAGACGTTCCAAAGTTGTACTTTCAGCCATGCAACAATACTCATTAACCGCATCGACACAACACACATAAGCTATCATTCACATGGATGAGGTACATTTTTGGAGTGTGATAACCCCATACGGCCAATAGCATCTGGCTTGAGCACAACGTAATCATCCTGCTGCACTACACCGGAAAATACTCGTTCGAACAAGGGCCTCATCATTCTGTATCTACATCGGAACTTATCTGCATATGGTGCGAGAGGACCAAAGTAATCTCGTTCCAATAGCACGGCACAGTCGAATCTATCTCTATCAATATATTTAGGCTTCTTCTTTGAATCTCTTTTTAGTTGTTTGATGCGGGGATTAGCCCGCTTTGATGGATCTAGATGAGGTGCTCAACAACAAATTAGAAATTAGGAGAAAGGGAAGTAATCGAAATGGATTGAGATAGTTTTAAGGTGAAACCAAGAGATCCAATAGACAAACTCGAATTGCTCAAGAGGCAATTGAACTCACCTACCGATTCAAGACCACACCTTCTACAACAACACACACCAAGGGCTCTAAATGATCTGAGGCACACGTTGAGGAGGCCTGTGTTTTCCGCAATCATCAAGCTTCGAAGAACTTGACAAGAACAATCAAAGCCAAGCTAAATCATACACACAAAGGGATGAGACCTCTCTACGTCAATGGGAGTTTTTGAAACTGCCAAAGGAACGTTTCATTTCAATCAAAGCAGTCTGATTACAAATGAGGGAGATCGGCCCTTTTAATGGGAGGTGAACCAGTTCTCCTAACTTAAAAAACACACTAAACCGATCCTAAAACAAGTAGCATGGACATGCCCTTTAATGGCTATGAACCGGACCCTAAAACACACATAAAACCACATAGAAACCAAGCTCCTAAAAGAGTTTGAACCGGTTTTAAAAAAACCAACAACACAAACAAATCAACAATGTTCTAAGAGTTGTTCGTCAAAAGGTTGACACTTCTCGTACTTTCACTTGCGTCTTCTTCATGCACATTCTCCTTAGGTAAGTATGATCCAACGAGTTGCACCACATCATCAAGTATCTTCTTAGCCCTTGAACGAGTGATGGCTCCATCAATTGAGTGTAGGGGCTACGGTGAGGATGATCCTTCATCATTGTTGTTGTTGTTATACGATGGAGTGCAACATATGAGGTATGTTGTACATTATGAACCTTTGAGCTTATTTGAGGGGATTCGAGGAAGAAGAGGAGTAAGAAGCACCACTCAAACTTTCTTCAAGTGATGAAGAGTTTGATGTAGTGGATATGATTCTGTTTACTTAAGAAATGGAAGAAGGGTTGGTGTATTTTAATTGAGTTTTAGAGTTGCATTATATAGACATGGCTTAGCAAATTCAAATAGCCGTTGGAAATAACAGTTGCAAATAGCCGTTTCGAATTCAAATTCAAATTCTAATTCTAATGAGTCCGGGAATTCAAATTATATTCCAAAGTAAAAGCAATTTTCATTACGATAGACACATGAGAACGGACTGTACAAATAAGTCACACTTCGGAAAGTAAAATACAAACACAAAGCGGAAATAAAGTAAACTTCGGAAAGTAAAATACAAACACAAAGCGGAAATAAAGTAAAAACACACCACACTTAAACACTTAAACAAACGCACTTAAACAATATGCTTTTTGCTGGTTTGTCAGGTTGTTGTAGTTCTTCCACAGTTCCATCAAGTATCTCATACTTTAATTCTTCAGCTCCTCCTCTCTCAAGGCCCGATCCTTCAGTTTTTTGGCCTCCCTCTTTGCCTCCTTCTCCTTTTTCCACTGAATCCTTTGTCTTTCCAAGTCAGGTGCTTGGGGATAACTATCATTAAATTGCACATATCCCTCGCATATTGTATCCGTTTAGGAGTTGCAAGAACTTTCACCTTTAGCCATCCTTTTTGCCTTGTCCCGACCCACCGGGTGTTTGGGACTCGTGACATTGTCGTCAACCAAAGGGTACCACTTTGTCCCACTACTTCACATGTTGATTCCATTCTTTCACCCCTATCATCATCAACATCGACAATGACACAATTTGGATCTTGCTTGTTCTTCAAGTGACTCTCGCAGTTCAAGTATACTTCGTACTCCTGGTACTGCTTCAAAACATCCCACTTTTGAACATGGAAATACCGATGTGGAACTTCGGATTTTCCTTGTGCAATTGTTGAGACATTACGAGCATGTTGGCCTCGTTGAATCCGTTATGCTGGACAACTGTAGACGTAGCTTTCTCGTAGCAGCTAAGCCAATGATTAACTTTCTCCTTGATCCGACCGAATCTTTTCCGAAGGGAATCTGCAATACACCAAATGAGTCTGGGGAACAGCCCATTCCTCCTAGATTCCTCGTACTTCTCATGAATCTTTTTGAACAAAGTATCATACCTGATTAATGCCAACAATCGGATCTGAACAAAACGTCCATGTGGCAATGAAGGAGAACCAAATCATCATTCTCGAACCATTGCACATTCCGTGGTTGAGCCTTGACGTGTTTCGCGTCATCACTGGTTGCCTCCTTCCCTTTCAGGCTATGACCCTTTGGCTTTGGTTGTTTATCAGGCTGCGTTTTCGCAACAAACTCAACATCGGCTTGGGAGAACATTCCTTGTGTTTGAGAGAGAGGAGACGAAAAATCTTCGGACGGGTTTTGAAAGAAACTGCGAGTGACATTCAGTGGAGGTGGGTTTGAATTGACATGTCAAACATTCTCATAGTTTGCTCGTATCGCTGGGGTTCATTTACCCTTAACCACGTAAGCATATTTGGAGTGAAAATGCTCGCGTTGAAGTTTTCGTCCATTTTGTCGGAAAAATTAAGTGCTTAGGGTGTTTGTGTTTAATTAAGAGAGAAATGAGAGATTGAGATGTGATGCTCCAAACATAACCAATATTGGGCTCTATTTATAGAGCTCGAAAAAATAGAGTCGTTAGTGATTTTTACTTATTTTTTCACTTTTATTTTTTAAATTATAGTCGTTTTAATAATATGACCATTACAATTTTTTTAAATTGACCAATCAGGGGCCGCCATGTGGCAGCCCTTGCAGCCGCTTTTTCTTTAAAAAATAAATATTAAATGGCCCGATCATGGGCTGCCACGTGATAGCCCACGTGGGGAGTCGTGGGCACACCGTGTGGAATGCCAAACTACACAAGCTTGCCGCAGACGATGCCGAGGCGTGGCTTGGCCACGCCGGCCCGAACACCGTCCCCATTAGGGACGGTCTTAGACCTAGATCTATCCTCTTTACCCCCCGTTTGGTTACTATTACCTGAAAGAAAGAAAAAAATGAATTTAAGTCAATTTCATGTCTAGATACAAGAATTATAATTTTTGTGTTGAGGACCTTGAGGTAGTATTTCAAAATTTGTATGTGAAAAAGAAGGAGGAGAATGTTTTATCCCTTTTGAAACCCTACCCCACTATAGAGGAAACAAATCTTTCTATCCAAGAGAGTAGCAAGATCATTTTATAATGTATCACATATTACAAAAATGCTTAGAAAAATGAACAATGACATAAATTTTCCTGTAACGTAACGAAAGAAAACAAATCTAGATAACATTCATGTCATCCCTAGTTACAACCTCATCGAGGAGGTAGTCGGCGATTCCCCGCGGTGATTGGGAAATTTCTACCCCATTGTCATCCCTAGTTACAATCGCACTGAGGAGGTAGTCGACGATCCTATGAACAAAGTGAGTTTGTACATTCATGAAAAAATACAAATATGATAGACTTGCATAAATAGATGGAAGATGAAAGGAAGGGTAAAAAAAAAAATTTAAAAATCACGTTTTAAAGTAATTTTTGAAAAATATTAATGATATAATAAACTTTTTACGCTTTTTTTACTGAAAAACTAGAAAGATTAATGATTATTTGTCAACGGAACTCCATAATTTGATGAATCTAAATAATAATTTTTAATATAAGGGTAATCTTCTACAAAAACCGATGTACGTAGCATAACTGTTTCAAGCCTTCTCAATGGTTTAGACCCCACCATTATTTATATGATAATGTCCTATTTGTCACACTATTCTCTCTCCTCTTTATTAATATTTTTATTTCTTTATCATTTATATATATTAAAGCTATAATTAGATATATTATTTATATATTAATCAAATCTTATTCTTAACCAATTTTCTATTTAAGAACATATATTATTCCTAGAATCTCTTATTACAGTAATATTTATTTAAAGAGATCAATAAAATCCAATAAAACTAATACAATCTATATATTAAAATTAACCATATCCCTAGAATATCTCTTATCTTATTCTTAACCGGTTTTCTATTTAAGAACATATGTTAAGCCTAGAATATCTTATTAGAGTGATATTTATACATAAGCTCCTACATTTATAAAAATACATTTCTAAGATAATTTTATCTTAATCTGTTTAATTATTAAATTTAAATGATTCTTCTAAAATAACTTAATAATTAAAATGTTAAAAAATTCTTTTATAAATTTAGATTACTTTCAATTAATAACCGTATCAAACATATATAGACATATATTTTAATATATATTGAATACTATTATAAACTACATTTCTTTCGTAAGATTTAAACCTGCCATAATTTATATTTTATGATATATAAAAAGTAAATCCAATTTTTGTGGAATATTTTTTAAAAAACTTTGAGAAAAACAAAAGATTTTATTCATGACTAAAATTTTCGTTTAAAATGTAGAGTCAATCATTTTTATATATTATTTAAATTATAGTAGTACTATTCACCATGTATCAAACTATTTTATCTGATAACTATTTATCATCTCATCGAATCTCATAATTTAATCAAATATCGCATCTATGATAAACTCTCTTATAAAAATATTATTTATAATTATACTTTAAAATATTATCGTGCATGATACGGGATATATGCTAATTTATTAGAGACAAATTGACTTTTCGTGAAATCTTGAACACTCACAAAAACAATTGAATTAAAAAGGGCCATTCTAGATAAAATATGTAAATGAAGGGACTTGTGTGCAATTCAGGCAGCTGGGTCTATTATTAGATTTTTTGAATATAAATCACAACAGTCTGAATCTTTCTCAAGTGGAACTCACTTCCAGTTTTGTTGTTGTTTCAAAAAATAGCAGAGACGAAATCCGCTGTTTCCAGATTTCCGGCGGGGAAAACCCCAAATCAGTATCCATGGACGTTCCCAAAGACCAAATTACGGCTCTTCTTGACTGTGGCCTCTACACTTCCGCACACCTTCTCGTACTTCTCTCTACTTAATTCTCCTTAGGGTTTTTGATGCTTTCAGGTCTGATTTGATCACTTCTTTGTTTCTGATTTTCCGATTGAGCAGAGTTCCTTTCTCGTATCATCGTCCTCTTCAGTTGCAGAGACCAACCCTTGCCTCAAGGCTGAAGGACTGGTATTCTCACTTTGTCAATTTTACCTTTTGGAGCCAATTGAATTTGCCTCGTTTTTTTTTCACGCTCCTTGTTGTTTGATTTATTTTGAAGGTGCTCCATGGCGATGCATTGTTCAAGGAAAGAGAATTCAAGAGGGCCATTGTTAGTATTTCCTCACAGTTTCGTTTGAAAGCTCCTTATTTTCCTTGCACTCTGAAATCAAGCCTAGTGTCTGTCTGAATGGTTTAAAACCTAGGTGTAATATGATTATTATCAAAAAATTGATGTTGCTTGACTGATTTTTGAATTTGTATGGGTATGGATGTATGTGAAAATGGTGGGACCTTGTTGAACTTCTTTTCACAGTGAATCTATTGAGTGCTGTGCGGTTTTGGGTGTAAGGATAGTGATGGAAACAGATCTATCAGTTACTATCCTAAGACTTTGGAACGAAATTAGAGGTGACTTCTTACCACCCACTACCTAGAAAGATTGTTTGTTTACTTCTAGAAATATTTATCCCTTTGTCTTCCAACTCCAAGTAATCTATGACTTCTCTTAGAACCTCTTCTTAGATTAAGAATTTTTTCAGTCCAGTGAGGAAGTATTTGAGAATTCTCGTTTTCGGTGTGATGTTGTTTAACGACAAGGGGTAGTTTAATGGAACCGAAAGGTGGGTCTAAATTCTTATCTCCATTACCGGTATTTTACATTGTTGGTAAGGAAGGAAACACACTTAAAGAGTGTCCATATAAGCCTTCTTTGAATTTGATACTTCGGTATGGTAGTTTGAGCAGCGTGTTACTAATAAAAAAAATTGTTTTTGTTAAACTTTAACAGTGAGCAAAAAGTTAGAAGCATAATTTTCCCAGCTTATAAAATTCAGGAAGTGTCTTAATTGAATTTGTCGTAACGGTTTGCTTTCCTGACAGCATACTTACAAACAAGCGTTGCAATTAAGCAAGGCTCTTCCGAGACAAAATATATCGTCATTGAGAAGTTCGTTGACTTCGTCCGGTAGATCAATGTCCGCCGCCCTCAATACACCAGCGATTAATGAGCATGAGGTGGACATAGCTTTCATTTCTTTCTGTATAAACTCAATTTAATTTACATTTTGTTTGTCATTATTTGATCGTTCTTGTGGGTTGTCTTATACTGTGGCAGGTGAAATTCAAAGTTGCATCTTGTCATTATGCTTTGAATGAAAATAAAGCTGCTCTTACTGAGGTTTCCCTTTGTGCCCCTAGTTATGCCTTTTTCATTGTTCCTTTTATGTCCTTAACCTTGGAGAAAGATTATAATGTTGTTTTACTTTCTAGTTGGAGGCTATTCCTAGCAAAGCTAGAAACTTGCCAATGCTTTTGATGATGGGGAAGCTTTATCGAAATTCAAGGCATAATCGTGCTGCAGCTGCTTGTTTTAAGGAGTGCTTGAGGTTTGTCCAGTTGGAAACAACAGGTTTCATCATATACATTCAAGTTTTGTATTTTGAGAGATCTCGCTACCCTGCTTATATATTTGGCTATGAAATGAAATCGAGAATGTTCTAGGCTCTTTTTAATAAGTAAATGCCCTCAAGATCTGAGTTAACATCTTAAGTAAATAGACACATGCTTATAGCCCTGGTTGCTTCTTGTTCACTATTTTGAGGGATATCTGTTGTCTCACAGTCTTGAGCCTGTCTATTGATAAGTGTTATGGGAGTTAGGTTATGGACAAAAACTGAATTTAAGAATACTACATTATATCCAATTATTTTTTTAAGTTGTAATCTGCATGCAGTTAGAGAAGTCCTTAGTTTTGTTCCATTGTTCAATAAAAGAAGACATTAATTCATATACACCAAGAGAAAAAATTGAAACTCATTATTAACTTATCAAACTGCTGGCTTTTCTTGTATTTCCTTGACTAAATCGTAGTAGTACAACTTTATGCATCACTCTGATAATTGACAGGAATTGTCCATACATCCTCGAGGCTATAACAGCTTTGGCTGATCTGGGAGCCTCTGCAAAAGATATTATATCATTGTTTCCTCAGGTGATTGTCAGTTCAAGTTTACTTACCCTATCTGTAATATGCTACCTAAATGGCAATCAAAAACCCGGATGAATACAACTAATACATCTGATTGAAATTGTTAAAATAGATGTTTATGTACTCCATTATGTCTTAGTAGTCTTTAATTTAGAAAGTCTTTGTCCTTCCCTGTTAATTCCTTCCACTTGGCAATTAAAACTCTATCGCAAAATCATCATTTACATTAACTAAAAATAGCGAGTACTTATTTTCATCTTCAGGTTTGCTTTCGATAGAGGAAAAAGATATAAATAACAAACTTACAGAAAAAAGATAGAAAATTTTCAAGGTCAAACAAAATGAAATTTCCATTTTTTCAAGGCTGACTGTGCTATCAAATGTTTGAATAAGGGAAACAATGTTTTTTCTCTCTTACGATCAATGTTGAGAATCTCATAGTCATTGAGAATGAATGACTGAGTACACGCAGCCTTGAATTTATATCACAAGGCTGTAACAGAGTCAATTGAAAGCTGTAACAGAGTCAATTGAAATTCCTATACATCAGGCACTACTACCACCTACACTAAGATTTACAAAGAATAACAAAAATAGATTTGGCTAAATCAGTAGCATAATTATAGGAACAAACTACTAGTATCATTATTTTGAAACTATTACTATCCTGCAATCAAACTACTACTACAACTAAGATGAGTACGAATGAACAAATAGACCAAATTCTAGGCTCAGTAGTTTCTAACCTGAATTGGGCAAACTACTACTATCACTGAATTGGGCAAACTACTACTGACTCAATTTCAGTCGTAGGAATTAAAATTCGGTCTAACCTGAATAGGGCAATTATGATTCGGAAAAGAAGACTGGCAATTGTAGTTCGGTGCTTGATGGTCGCGGACGGATTCAATGGAGCGGCGGTTTGGCACGGTGGCGAGTGGAAGACTGGGCGCCGGACAGGATTCGCTGGAGCGGGCCGTGCGGTAGTTTGCAAAAGATTTTTACCTTGGTGTGAAAATTTGAGTTTGCCACTCCGATGTGTGTTCTATTTTGGGTGAAAATTAATTTATCTTGTGCCCGCTCCAGCGAATCCCATCCGGCGCCCAGTCTTCCACCCGCCACCGTGCCAAACCGCCGCTCCATCGAATCCGTCCGCGACCATCAAGCACCGAATTACAATTGCCAGTCTTCTTTTCCGAATCATAATTGCCCTATTCAGGTTAGACCGAATTTTAATTCCTACGACTGAAATTGAGATAGTAGTTGTTTGTCCAATTCAGTGATAGTAGTAGTTTGCCCAATTCAGGTTAGAAACTATTGAGCCTAGAATTTGTTCATTTGTACTCATCTTAGTTGTAGTAGTAGTTTGATTGCAGGATAGTAATAGTTTCAAAATAATGATACTAGTAGTTTGTTCCTATAATTATGCTACTGATTTAGCCAAATCTGTTTTTATTATTCTTTGTAAATCTTAGTGTAGGTGGTAGTAGTGCCTGATGTATAGGAATTTCAATTGACTCTGTTACAGCCTTGTGATATAAATTCAAGGCTGCTGTGTACTCAGTCATTCATTCTCAATGACTATGATGTGTACTTAGTCATTCATTCTCAATAACTATAAGATTCTCAACCTTGATCATAAGAGAGAGTGAAATGATTCATTAGACTAATGCAACTGAATCAGTTGAGTTTCTGTTTACATATACAAGAGTATTTATAGGTGGCTTAAGGGTGTATATTGGTGAAATGATTCATTAAACTAAAAACCGAACCAACTAAGAATGGAACCTAAGGTAGTTTCGACTTAATAGATTATAACTTTGACCCTCAATAAAGTAAGATACTTTGCATATTGATATTTGTATTTCCGAATTCAGTTGATATATATACATTGCACAAAATTAAATATTTGAAGCCTCAAGAGTAAACGCTGAGCTAACACTTCCTGGGTTTGATTTCAGACAGCAAGTAGAGGTGGAAGGATTGTTTCTGATAATTCTGAGTCTAGTCGCTGGTTACAGGTTGGCTATGAAATTTGTTGTTTAATGTTTCATCTTTTTGATTTTGTGGTCTTGTATGTCGTATTTTTCTGTGGTTAATTTTAGTGTCATAACAGTAAACCCTTTGCTAAATGGCTGCAGCGTTATGTTGAGGCCCAATGCTGTATATCTACAAATGATTATAAAGGTATGATGAGCTTGAAAATGTTCCTTTTGCTGAAGCAGTTACTATCGTGTTTCTTTTTCACCATGGAAAAATTGTTACCTTGTCGAATATTAATCACCATGATTGATAAGTCAATATAGTAGTGTTGAACTATACTAATAAAATGTTTCTGGTCTTTCAATTGCTTCCTATCAATTTATTAAGACTCTTTTCTAAAATTGTTGATTGTAAAAACCACAAAATTGTGTTTTGGCAGGTGGTTTAGATATCTACAAAGACCTCATTGAACGTTTCCCAAATAATGTGCATATATTACTTGAAATGGCAAAAGTCGAGGCTATAACTGGAAAAAATGATGAAGCGATTATGAATTTTGAAAAGGTAACCAATGTTCGATAATGCAGTTGATAACCGTACTGCAATTTTAAATGTGTATGTAACTAACTTAATTTTCCAGGCTCGAATAATTGATCCACACGTGGTCACATATATGGATGAGTATGCAATGCTTCTAAAGATGAAGTCTGACTATCCAAAGCTAACAAAATTGGTACATGATTTATTGAACACTGATCCATCAAAGCCGGAAGTATTTGTTACCTTGTCGGCATTATGGGAAAGAAAAGATGAGAGGGGTGCATTAACATATGCAGAAAAGGTCTGATTGAACTACTTTTTCTGTTGTTTGTTGATCTGTGTTCTTCGTGCATCTTATAGCTACTGATTCCTTGTTTCTAGAGCATCCGAATTGATGAAAGGCATGTACCCGGTTACATTATGAAGGTATGGCGGATTCTGTATTAAAAAGTTTAACCCGGTATTTACAATAAATTAATTTGTACATATAGTATAGTTTTTACATATACATAAAGTAAATGATGCTAATAAAAATACATCATATTACATTGTAATTATAATTTTATGTATTCTTTATTTTAGCCATTTCCTGTTATTCTTTATGGAATATCTTTATGATCAAATATAGATAATGTTGGATTTTTAATGTTGTTAGATTGTTACTTCTATAAAATAGAAGATTTTGTTTCCAGTTCAAAATAACTTCTGCCACATGTACGCCTATTTGGGTGTCATCTTCAAAATTAATGAGAAGATGACCAAATCAATGACAAACTGACACATAGGCTGTTTTTCATTTTGGTTTAGTATTATATAGATTGATTATCAAGTCAAATGACAATCAATTCCTGTTAGAAACCTTCTGCTTACATCGATAATTTGTTATTGCATTGTAATGATTCACCAGGGTAACCTGTACTTATCTATGAATCGGCCAGAAGCAGCAGTAATGGCGTTCAGGACAGCTCAAGAGTTGAGACCTGATCTTCGCTCATATCAAGGTGGCCAGCTGGCAGCTTATAATTAAGATTGGTATCCTTTAATCTCTAATTTTGACAACACCAACTGTATTTTGCTCAGGTTTAGTGCACTCTTATTTAGCCCTCTCTAAGGTCAAAGAGGCGTTGTATGCTGCTAGGGAGGCGATGAAGGCAATGCCTCAATCTGCTAAGGCTTTGAAGTTAGTTGGGGATGTGCATGCTAGTACTACTAGTGGGAGAGAAAAGGTTAACCCTTTTTCTATTTCTTTTTTTTATTATTTTTCATTAACCAAGAAAATAATTACTCTACAAAATGGAAATTGCCAACATCATAGATAATCCGTTAGCAGCATTTTAACATGTTCAAAAAGACTAAATTGTCTATGATTAAAAAATTTAAATGAAAAATACTCCCTTGTTTAAGGACTCAACTATTTTCAATTTAACTATCGTTTTAGCTAGTAATTAATTATACTCCATTTTCCTATTTTTTTATCATTATTCACCTATTACTTTGTTTTCCATCTCTCTCTCCTACTTTCTCATCTATCATCTTGATCCTCTAACATTTACTCTCCTCTTTAATGGAGTGTTATTGTGTGCTAAAAGGACAACTATTTATTTTCTTAACTCATGTTTTTTTCCCTCTAAAACGACACTTAATTTGGATCGGATGGAGTATGTGTTTTAGACAAAAATTTAACCCTATTTTGTGAAACATAATATATTTATTGGTTAGTTGCTGACCGATGATTATTGCAGGCAAAGAAGTTCTATGAGTCTGCGCTTAGATTAGAGCCTGGTTATCTCGGGGCAGCGCTAGCACTTGCTGAGCTCCATGTAATGGAAGGGCGAAACGGAGACGCTGTATCTCTTCTTGAGCGCTATCTCAAAGATTGGGCCGATGATTCTCTTCATGTCAAGCTTGCGCAAGTATTTTCCTCCACCAATATGTTGCAGGAGGCCTTATCTCACTATCATGCTGCATTAAGGCAATTCTTTCGCACTTCCTTTCTTTCTTTTATACTAAAAAATATCGCGCCTTGAAATTGATCTTGTGTAATTCAGGATAAACTCCCTAAATGAAGCTGCGAAAATGGGGTTAGACCGCTTGGAAAAACAGTTGAAGGTATCATATCATGTATTTTCGTCATCTAATAAAAACATGGAGGTATTAATATATACTCGTGTGTTAGGGGGTGGATCCAGATGCGCCGGACGATGATGAAGATAATGAGGTTGATGATGGAGAAGGAGAACAAGAGGAAACTGAACTGCTATGAGTAAGTAAAGATGCATTACACAATGAAGGATGACAAATCTGTCTGTTAGTTTTCCTGATGTATGCAAAATGCAAGATGAAGATGGGCAGCCAGGTTTGGGGGTGCTCTTAGCTGTACCATATACATGCTTGTTGCTGAATTGCAGTTCAAGCTCTTTCTTTCTTGCCTTCCACACAAGCCTTGTAGTAATTTTGGTCTGATATAATTTTAGGGTTGAGGGATACATTGTGCTGTAATTGTCCTTATAGCTTGCTGCTGGTGTCATTGTTTTGTTTGTACACAACTGATAAATGAAAAATTGATCTTGGCAATAACATTCAAGGTTTAAGATCGAGATCCTACTTTGGATCAGAGGGGGGTATGATGGGATCGGTAGGATGATTTTACAATTTCATAAAACTAAGTGACTGAAATGGTAACATATGACTGTGATATGTCTAGACCTGACAAATGGGTCGGGTCGGGTTCAGGTTATGTTGGATTTCGGGTCAAGAATTGAAATGATCTTGGCAATAAAGACGGACTATGGTAGTAAGACCGAGATCCTATGTTGGATCAGTTCGGTAAAACGATCCTACGATTTCGTAATATTGAATGATTGATATGATAATATATGACTACGATTCCGTAATATTGAATGATTGATATGATAATATATGACTACGATGTCTTTTTATTAAAGATAATTTTCAAAAGAATCAATTTTTTGTCACATAAGATCGGGGTTAGTGTCATGTATAGTTAAAAACGACTGTATGAGGGTTAATTTATAGTTGAATTTTTTTCCGAATTCAGGAAAGATATTAAAAGTTATATTATAGTTTTACTTAAGTTTAAAGTTGTACAATATGAATACCAAATCTTGTGTTTTTTACGTGTAAACGATTTCTCTTTTTTATATGCTCCTAAACTGCATTTAAAAAATAAATATAGGTAAAAATGATTCAATTACAGAAGCAGTTTAGTCCAAAAATTCACTTAAGCGAAGAAGAATCTGTAATCGAACTGTAACCGAGAATGGGATCGTAGGATCTTAGACATACAATCCTGAATCCAACCCTGATATGCGATTGATTCTACCTAAAATCAAGATCATTATGTAAGTTGTGGATCATAAAATCTGGATCGAAATCCTAAGAACATTGATACATACGAACTCCACTAAATTCTTCAAGTTTCCCCCCTTACTTGGATAACCTTGTCATATGCATGGTATGAAGTGATTAAGTTAGAGCCAAAGTGCACCGGCCCCTTTAAGCATAGGGATTAAGGAGCGATTAAGGTGAGCTGTCATGACTTGATTAGCTCCACCGATGAACTTGCCTCCGATATAAACTGCAGGGACGGATGGGTCGCATCCA
Source organism: Phyllobates terribilis (assembly GCF_046119375.1). NCBI lineage: Eukaryota > Metazoa > Chordata > Amphibia > Anura > Dendrobatidae > Phyllobates > Phyllobates terribilis. The sequence goes on from NW_027369515.1 coordinate 26,884, forward strand.
ATCTTGGATAGAGCTTGTTCTATTTCTTCTCCCCCGGGGATCTCATCGAGCTCGTGTATCGTAGGGTTAACCCCGAAATCAGATAGGAGTGTTTTGATAGAGTGGCACATGCAACATGAGCTCTTACTGAAGATGACAACCGGCTTCTTCGACACCAATTTACTCACTCTCTCCATCTTCACTTTAGAATGAATGGATATATGTTTTTTGTGTTATTGTTGATTGTATACATATTTTCGGATGTTTATATAGGGAAAGGGTGAGTTGATTGTGGATGGCGGGAATTAAAGTAGTAAGAAGGTGGTGATGTAAAAAAAAGTGGATAAAAAGGAAAAATTAAAAGGTGGCCGGCCAATGCATTATGTACATATGTTAGTTTTATTCTTTTTCTTTTACATACTTAACGAGATCGTATTTCTGTAAAGGACTCGTCTAAGTTATCGTTACGGATAATTATGAGTAATTCTTTCAATAAAAGGTGAAAAGTTCTATATAGAAGTAATACATCGATTGTTGATCAGCTCCACGATAATATCTTAAGAGATTGCATTCTTCGATAAGAAATTTGTTGCTTGGTTTGATTCCCCAAAGCGATGTCGAATGTGGACTTGTCGAGAGTGTTGAATAAGTGATCTGACTTCCTCAATGATCATAAAAATCTCCTAATGAGTATCTCAGTTACCCTATAGACTATTAATAACGAGCATGTTGTCTCCTTCGAGAATACTACTACATATATTACGCCTCGTTGTACGACGCATACCCATAAGAAGATTCCTAGCTTCAGTCCAAATGGCTGAAATGTTTGAGAATACTACTACTTATATTACTCTAGTTTTTGCTTTTATATTTTCCTTTTGATGATCTAGTTTCCCTATTACCCAGATCCTAATATAACCGAGCAACATTTGTTGCTTTTAGCGTCTTATAGTCTCCATCTCTTAAGACAATATTATTTCCATGATTCTAAACATGCCACCAGATGTTACATAAAATTTCAAAATTCTGTTGACTCTCTATTTGGTCCATATTTTTTTAACAAAGTTTTAATATTTGGAGTTAGTTTTCTAATTTGAAGTATAGATTTGTACCGGGTTTATTAGACATAATGTGCAATCACTTTAAAGAATAAGTGATTATCATTCTCATCTTGTTCTTTACATAAAGATTAATATTGATCCAGAATTCTATGAAATGTCTATTTAAACGTATGTAACAGGTAGGAAATCAGTACATACCTTCTAGATGAAATGTTTATCTTCGGTTGGAGATCCCTGTCACATATCCAAGAAAATAGTTTGATTTTGGCTAGTCCTTGTCTGTTGATTAATAAAATTGGCATATGAAGTCTATAATGAAAATTTTCTATCAGTTGCTTCTTTCCAAATCACTCTATTGTTAACATTATTATTTGATTAAAGAAACGGTGATAATTTTTGTAACAAGGTGATTGTACAAGTAACATTTCAATTCTTCCAATTGTCAATTTCATCCAAAACACCTTTTGCTATTAAAAAGCTTTACACTAGATAGGTTTTAGATAGTACATTGTCACTTATGAGTACAAATCTCTCAGCTTGTGGAATAGTATTAACCTTCTGTTTGTTGAGTTGTTTTTCAAATGAGATAGTAGCTAATGAGAAAACTGCATTACATACTCTCTATTTAACTTCATGCATTTTTCCAAATAATCTTCTACTCTCTCCGGATATAAATAGACAGTTAAATAGATCATCGAGCTTGGCAATGAAGAGATCCCATAGACAATCAAATAGAAAAAGGACTGGCAACCCAAGCACGACATGCAGATGGAGAAAAACGCCAAGGCGCGCCAACTTATTCTCACCTGTCTCACTCGAACCAACATTGATAAGGTCATTTGCATAGCTACTGCCAAAGACATGTGGGTGGCTATCATAGCAATCCACATAGAGAGCGATGACATGAAAAACAACCGGAAGTTCAACCTAAAAAGAGAGTTCCACGCATTTAAGATGCTTCCCGGAGAATACGTGTCCGTCTTCCAATCTAGATTCACTATAGTGGATAAATTGAGAGCATCTGGAGTAAAAATCCCTCAATGGGAACAGTCTCTGGCGGTCATCTATGGAATGAGAGACAAATACGAACTGACTAGAAGGATTGCTCTTATGTCTAATGAAAGCAAGTCCCTCCCAGTGATGGACATCTTTGGAAAGTTCTTTGATCAAGAAACCACAGACAATCAAAGAAGTAGCACGATCAATGAAACAAGAGAGACTGCCTTAAAGCTCACTAGAGTTCTAGAGAAGATGGAAAACGAAGAGGATGATGATGATATGGAGATCGCCCTTATGAAAAAAATGGTGAAGAAGTTCTTCAAGAACAAAACCTCTCGATCTGCCTCAACCTTCAAAAGGGACTTTAAGGACTATACGTGCTACAAATGAAACTAAAAAAAATAATGTTTAGAGAAATAAAGTAGTTTTATTATCATAATTACATAGGAGTAAATGTGGTAAAATAAAAAAATGATAAAATGATATGTAGTTGTATTGAACAAAATTTCCCTAAAATAATACATATTTGTATCTGGATGGAGTATATCTTTTGTCAAGAGGGTATTTAAAATACTAGACAGCTTTAAAACTTTATCTTTTTTATGTTATGAGAAAATCAGATAAAACTCTTATGAAGATAAATATGGTAAGCTCATCATTGAGCTTTGTGAAGCAGGCTATTGAACTTTGTATATCTTGTTCATGTAGCCGGCTAAAATAAATACTCTTTCTAGATACAAATATATGTCATTTAGAGTATTTTTTTTGGATACATTTTATTAATTTTTTCCTACTTGTACCACATTTACCCATATACAATCATTACATTAAAATTTATTTTTTTTCTCTAGATATTGTTTACATTTGCAATGTCATTTTAGTAAGATATTTAAGTAAAGAAATTTCTACTTTAATTTACTTAAAATTTTGCTAAAGATGTACTTAGTATTTGGAGGAGGCAAATGAATAGGTCTGTAATAGTCTTGGATTTTCCAGAAAGGAGACAAGATAGATATTGATTGTGCTAAAATGAGCATCCTTATATGAAATCAGAGATGAATGTATATGTTTTGGAGTATACTCTGCATTCAGTGAACCGTATATCCGGCCGACCCTTTACCCCTCCCAGGAGCCCACCTCAGCAATGCACCTTTTCATAATAGGTAGTTTATCCATTTTATCCCTTTTTCTTTTCTTTTCATTTCCGAGTAGACACGAAATACTTTGATCATGGCATCCATTACAAAACCACCTTTCTTTCATTTTCCAACCCTACTTTCTTTTCACCCCCCATCCTTTATAAGTTTACATCAAATCTAGCCACGATCAAAATCAAAATCAAAATCAAATCACCACATCAACTCTTTTGATTCATACTCCACTATTTCTCATAAATAGAAATAATCCAAATGCAATACAGTTAGCAATTAAAGATACCAATTTACACGCAGCTCAGCTAAACTGATCAGTTTCATGGAGTCTACAAAAAAAAACCCAATCTTCATCTTCTATGGGTCTCTCTGCTAAAAAAAACATCCTAATATTAAGAATTCAATCACTCAGGCTGTTTCACCTCCTCCTTTTCCCCTGAAAAACAAAATAAACAATATTCAGACATGAAAAAAGTATATATATATATATCATTATAAAACCGAAACTAATTTGATGTCAGACCGATGCATAGTCATCCATTGTCAACTGCTTTCTCTTCTTCAACGACGGAGGGCTCTCAGCTTGCCTTGCATTGCGATTCTTCGATGGAGTCATGCTCTGGAGAACAAATCACAACATAAATACACAGCATAAAATGGTTTGAAATGATGAGTCAAGAATGTGAGACCTTGGCGAGCTTCTTTTCCTTGCGAGCCTGTCTCTCTCTCTCATCGTATTCTTGATTCTCCCTCTCGATTAAACGAATTAGAGTGTCGCATCTTCTTGCCAGCTCTTGAGTTGTTCGAGATTTCACAAACCAGTCGAACCGGAATAGAGGGGATGTTCGGAATGCAGCTTTCAGCTCGTCCCAATTTCCATATCCAAGCTTATGGATCATACACATCTGTCAACATTAACAACTCAAATACATTATATATACATACTTAAGGAAGTTTTACTAAAATATAAAAACTTAAGAGTATGAATTCATGAACCTAATGAAAACAGAAAGTGCTGTGCACTTTTGTAAATAACTTAAAATTTCTTTTTTCATATATATTATATGGCCAAGCTCGGTAAGAAAGAAAGAAGAGAAAAAATTAGTGAAGGAGGCTCACCATGAAACGATCACACTCTTCATTGTAGAGTTTGCCTTTGTTTTGACCATATTGAATCTTAAGCTCCAGCCATGGATTCTTGTAGCGATCCAGCTTCTTCGCGATACCTTTCATTATCTCATCTCTTCTCGAAATCCTTGCCTCTCCTCTTTCTATGTTTTTTATGATCCTATCATAATCTGAACATATGCAACACCCATTTCAGCATTACTAATATCAATATCCAAGGGAAACATTAACCTTTACCATAAGGAAGATAACCAAATAAGCATATGCAGTCAGACAAGATTTTATAATAACATTTTAGAGAAACAGCTCAATGTTTCAGACTTCCAAGGACAACAAAAGCAATGATTTTCACACTTTACCATCTCAGCAAAGTCAGATTATCGGTTTTGTAAATTTTTTGTTATTTAAGTTAGGAGTCTGCGTTAGAAATTCATGATAATTTATTTCAGTTAGTGCTAGAAGGCAATTAAGTTAGTGGAAGTAGTGGGTTAGTGTTCTCCTTAATTTAGTATTTAAAGTATGTTTCTTTCAGTTTCTAATTTTAGTTGAAAATATAAGAAAAGAGTACCAGTGGTTTAGGTTCTATCAGATTGTCAAAAACCATAAAGCAGCAGAGAATCTTAAGTATAACTCACCACTCAACTCCTTGTATCTCTCCTTGAAGACCTTGGCATACCTTTCAACCTCTTCTTCAGTTTTCCCTTCCATCTCAGAAGCAATACTTTTCACATCATTCCTTCCATATTTCTCACATGCCCTAATGAATGTATTAAAATCTCTTCTTGCCCAAGTTGAAAAGCCCTAGATTAGATGAGATGAGAAGAGCATGATCTTTAGGACACAAATTCACCCAAATGATTAATAAAAAGCAGTTCATGTTTAGCATGCCACTTACTTCTTCAAGAAGACTCTCTTTTTCCTCTTGTTCTTCAGCAGTCAACGGAGGATCTGTTGTTTCTACAATACAAAATTCATTTTAAGACTTCATCCACATGAAAATGGAGTATAAAAGAGCAACAATAACAAGTACCATCTGGTTCTTCAACTTCAATAGAATCCTTAAGCTGGTTCTTTTGATTTGCTTGCTGAAATAAAATTAGAAAAAGCCACATTAGATGCTATTAAAAAAAATATAAAGGGTGGTATATGACAGGGACTCGCATACCATGAGGTAACGAACTTCCTTTTCGTACAGCTCATTTAACCTTTGTGTGTTGAAAAACTGGAAATCATGGCTGAAAAATATATTGGACAGTAAAAAGCTTTAGACTTTCAAGTATGCAGAGTATTGAGATGCATTAAAATATATACTAAAAGGAAGAAATAGTACAGCTGAGGCATGCGCGGAATTCGAGGCTCTTTTGGTTTAGATGGCCCACTCTGACGCATTGTTTGCTTGAAGTACTCAGACTCGGAGTAGCTAGTGGTATCGAGACAATAAATTTTGTCAAAACAAGAAATAGCATAAGCAGATCGAAAATAAACCAAATAAACATATGAAGTCAAACAAGATTTTAAAAACATTGTAGAAAAGCAACTTGATTTATAACATAGGGTCTGCTTGGCCCATTAACTTATAATGGGATTTTTTTCAATATAATGGTGTTTGGCACTTCACATTTATAATGGCATTATAATGTGGTTTTCTTTTATAATTTCTCCGCATTTTTCAAAGCATGAAAAAGCCTTATTTGAATTAATGCAATCATAAATGCCAATATATGCAAACCAAAAAATCTATTCTTACTTGCGTTTCCTCTCTCGTCGTGATGGCTCAACCCAGTTATCAGCAGCAATTTTCTTGAAGTCAATCTTGTTCTCATCCTGGAACACAAAGGAGAAATAGGATTATATAGGTTTAGCATCAGGTACAGTTCTTAAAATACAAAAAAAAAAACATAGAGCTCACCGCAATATCTTCGAAATCATATATATCAGCAGCTGTTCAAATCCAAAAGTAGACAGATTAAAACAGGTAGTGATCATGCAATAAGTTGAAGCATCAGATTTAGACAAGACATACTGTCATCCATCTTAAATTTAATAGCATCCTCTGTGAACTTCTTCATCTTAGCATCAAGTTCAGCAGTTGCTTCTTCTCCCTTAGCGATAATTCTATCAATGTCCTCATCAGTAATTGTACTGTCGCCAGAACTGAAGACCATTTCAGCCCCATATCTCACCATTTGCAGAAGCTCATCTTTGTTCACAGCTGAATATGAACACCAACAGTTAAACACAAATTCCGATGAGCTCAAAAGCTCTACTTTAGTGCAAGTTTTTCTTACCTTTCTGCTCAGCTAATCGTCCTTGTTGAATAACTAGAGCATCTAGTGCAAGTTTTTTGTATGCTCTTTCAATCACTTTTTCCTCAATGGTGTACTGTTTACCAACAGAAACAAAACATTTATGTGCAATGATTAATAGAATCTAATATCTCCGTTCATAAAAGATTGTCATTTTAAAAATTTGCACATCTAAGGAATCCGATAATTATTTAAATTCTTATTACTTTCTTTTTAGAATTTGTAAGTCATCTCATTTTTAACCAATCAACAATCATAATTTGCATAGAATGAGTAAAAATTTACAATATTTAATAATAGATCTCATAACTCACTAACTAAACACCTAAAATGACAATCTCTTTGTAAACAAAAAAATGAGAGGTTAAAATGACATTATTTAGTGAACGGAGGGAGTAATATAGAACAAGAAGTGGTACAAACCTCTGTGCAGAACCGAAATACTTGAACTTCTTTCTTTTGGCCAATACGATGAGCTCGATCCATAGCTTGTAAATCAACTTGAGGATTCCTAAACATTATAAAAAAGATTAACCAGAATCTCATTAATAAGTATTTCAGGAGATTATGAACATGAAGCTTACCAATCACTGTCATAGAGAATGACAATATCTGCGGTAGCAAGATTAATACCGAGACCTCCAGCTCTGGTTGAAAGAAGGAAAGCAAACTTTTCACTTCCTGGCTTGTTAAAGACTTCAATAGAGGCATCTCTATCTTCTCCACCAGTGTTACCATCAATACGACAATATTGATGACCACGGTACAAAAGGTAATCTTCCAGAATATCAAGCAGCCTTGTCATCTGCAGTTTTCACGAAGACATCAAATTAAAGAAAACAGAACAATGTTTTCAGACAACAACACTTCAGTGTAGGGCTGAGCATTGGTTCAAAACTGAATTGATCTAAATTCCCATGACAAATCTAATCAATGTATAATAATTCTTATTCGACTTAATTCTTATATAATTCCAAACATTTTTAACATATTATTAAGAGAAAATTTCCGAAAACGACCCTTTAAATAGGCCAGTTTTACCACAACCACTCCTCATACAAACAAATATTTTAACACACCCTTTAAATCACTTCCGTTAGCAAATAACCACCCAAAACAAAATTCTATATATTTTATAAGTTATCTCCTTAAAATTACTAAATTACCCTTATTTTTTTTCACATTTTAACTTGAAGTCGTAGTTGCATTGAAATGCAAAAAAGTAAAATAAAAAATTACGGTAATTTAATAATTTTAAGGAGACAACGGTTAAAACAGACAGAATTTTAGTTTGGGTGGTTATTTGCTAACGGAATTGATTTAAAGGGTGTGTTAAAATATTTGTTTGTATAAAGGGTGGTTGTGGTAAAACTGGCCTATTTAAAGGGTGGTTTTCGAAAATTTTCTCTATTATTAACCTAGTATATCAAAATCATTTCTCAATACTTAAAGTTATCATGTAAGAAATATTAAATTCGACTGTCGACATTCATAGTTTGACTCCTACAAAACATACCTATCCCAAAACTTACCTAAATATCAAAATAAGGACAATAATGATAATTTTCACTAAATTGCAATATTGTTTTCATCCTTTTAACACCAATAAAATAAAGCTTATTTTTTGTGTAGCCTGAATAATAAGGTCTGTCAATTTTATTTTCATATTCAGTTTTTGATTCGGTTCTCTGAATCCTATATATTCAGCAGCTTATATTTGGTTAATTAGTTTATATAGTTCTGATTTCCATTTCTGCAATTGTTATTTAATTGAGTTAGTTTAGTTTATCCGTTAGTGGGCTATATTAGTGGAATAGTAGTAGCAGCCATTTCCAGTTACGCTGTTAGTGGGCAGTTAATTCTCTTTATATATATATAGCTAGGCCTTTCTATTGTAAGGAGATTATTATGAATTGCGAAAAGAGACTTGTGGGTGTTCCTACACTTTCCTGGTCTTCCAGTGGTTCCTTAGGCTAGCCTAACTGGGTTCTATCAGTTTTACCTGAACTGAACCAAAGAAACCCGACCAAACCAAAAACCAAAATATGCCATCCAAAAACCGAACCGTTGGGTAAAAAGTTCGGTTTACCCGAACCGTGCTTAGCCCTACTTCAGTGTTCATGGAAAGCGTAAACTGACCTGTGAAAAAATCAAAACTCTTGAACCACGCTCCTTTAGCTTTGGAAGCAACTTGTCTAACAAAACCATTTTTCCTAAAAAATAACACAAGCATCAGTTAAATTAGTCATTACAAATGTCCAGAAAAAGAAAGTTTTTGTGCTCTTTTACTTACCAGCACTTGTAACAAGATGGTCTCCAGTGGTATAAGGAGGCCCAGGCTCAGCACCTTGAAATAGGTATGGATGATTACAACACTTACGCAATTGCATAGCAATATTAAGTAGACGCTTTCGCTCTCCGCCAGCGTTAACAACCTCAAGATCCTTCTGCAGCAAACCCTTGTAGTACTGTTTTTGCATTTGAGACATCCCTACTTTCAGTATAGTTTCCTTTTTGGGTGGCAAGCCTTTCTCAACATCAGACTTCAATCTTCTCAGTAGAAATGGTCGAAGAACCTTTTTAAAAGACACCATTTTAGATTTGGGAAGCAACAAACTTGAAGGAAAATAGTGCAAAAGGTTCAATTTTACCTTGTGAAGTTGTTGAACAACTTCCTCTTGATCATTCTCACCGGAAATCTTGAACCACTCATCAAAAGTTTCAGCCGAGCTGAATATTTCGGGCAGTAAGAAGTTGAGAAGTGCCCATAGCTCATGAAGATTGTTCTACATATATATAAGAATATATCAGAATAGATCTTTAGGATATAAGCATAGAAGAAATCTGTAATTCATAAAAGATTGTCATTCTAAACATTTGCAAAAGAACTAAGGAATCCAATAATTACACTATTCTTATTACTTGTTCTATAATTCATAAATCACCTCATTTTTTACTAATCAACAATTATATTTTACATAAAAATTTATAATTTTAAATAACAAATCTCACAATTCACTACCTAAACACCTAAAATGACAATCTTTTCTAAACAAAAATGAGAGGCTAAAATAAATTCTTTAGTGAACAGAGGGGGTAACTCATATAAGGATTGGTATAGAGAACACAAGAAATAGCATACCTGGAGAGGAGTTCCCGTTATAAGAAGACGATAATTAGTACTGAAAAGCCTCATTGTTTTTGAAAGAAGCGAGTTTTCATTTTTTATACGATGAGCTTCATCAATTATAATGTATCGCCAGCTAAACCGGCGAAGAGCTGATTTCTCTTTGATAGCCATTTCAAAGCTAGTCACGCAAACATCAAACCTTCCAGCTACTAATAGATTCTCACGAATATGATTCTGCAAACACATAAATTATGGTAATGATTAAAATGCAACTTCAGAGAAGAAAAATACCACAAGGTCTGAAGAACATACCCTTTCCTCTGGATTCCCCAGAAATTTAATTGCGCGTAAAAACTGGGCAAAAGCGTTTGATTTCATTCATCCAATTACCAAGGGTAGACTTTGGAGCAACAACCATATGAGGTCCAGTAATTCCCCGAAACTCATGAAGATAGCCCAACAAAGAGATTGTTTGTAAAGTTTTACCAAGTCCCTGTATCATGAAAGCAAACACTTGCTTGTAAACTTTGACTTCTTCAATCAAGGTAAACTCCAGTGAAATTTATCATTTAATACCATTTCATCAGCAAGGATGCCATTAATTCCATTCTCATACAGCCTAATGAGCCAGTTCAGTCCAGCAAGCTGATAATCCCTCATTCTCCCTTGAATGCCTTCAATTAGAAAAAAGAGCAGGTTAGAGTACTGACATCAATCAAGTATTATAAAAGATAACCATTACACTAGATTTAATTATCAGAACACTGAAAATAATGATCATTCACTCTTTATTGTGGGTTTTACAAACAGGAAACAACAATATGATACATTTGGCTTTCTTAAGTCATCCAAAATAAGCAATCATGTTCCAACCCAAAAAATCAATCATGCTTTTTGTTATCTAAAATAAGCATTCACTAAACATTCTTCTTATCTATCAAAGAGAAGCCAGATGACTTCTTTTTAGTGAAATGGTAAATTGAGCCTTTTCCCCTTCCATGTCATTTTCTGTATCCCTGTTGAACTGATTTTCCAGCACAAACTTAGTGGTTTTAGTCTTGCAGTTATGTAAAAATAGGTGAAAGTACTAATGATGACATTTAATGGGCACTAGGTGTAGTTGAAGGCATAAAGGTCCTTTAATGCTCTGGATATGTAAAATATTATCCCACATCTATTCTCCTCAATTTCTTAGTTCCCTAGAATTAATTTTTGAACGCATAAGGTTGTAGTCAGTCAGAGCAACTTCAATTCTATGGTTCTATTTTGATGGTAGTAACTGTAGATGTAGAGCATAATGGACTACTGAAGCTATGGGATACATAGATATTACTAAGCATTATGAAAACATCAAAACCATACATTCATGCAGCGACACATAGACGGACAATTAAAGTTGTCTAAATTCGTTTCCTTTCCGCTTCCGTTACTGAAAAATTATACCAAACGGGGTCCAAATACTATGCATGATGAAAACATCAAAACCATAAATTCATGCAGCCACACATAGACAGACAATTAAGGTCTTAGGCCCTGTTTGGTATAATTTTTCACTAAAGGGAGCGGAAAGGAAACGAATTTAAACAACTTTCATGTTGTTCATTCGTCGAGATAATTTCGCAACTTGTGACACAAAGTAAGATGGTCATGTGAATCCCTTCGTCAAGGGTATTTGAAACTACCCCTGATACTGCGAAAACAAATACCCTTGCCAAATGGAATCATAAGACCATCTTCTAGTGAGTTGCAAGTCGCGAAACCACCTCGACAAATGAACAACAATGTGAAAGTTGTCTAGATTCATTTCTTTTCCATTTACCTTTTCGGGAAATTATAACAAACAGGGCCTTATTGTTTATAGCTTCCTGTTCTTTACAAGTTTTGTAGATTTAGGGAAGGTGCTAGAGCAAATAGGCTTACATGATGGCTGTGCAACCAGTCTAGTATTTCCTGCTGCTGCCTCTTCCTCCTTCAGGTACTCTTCATCTTCTTCCTCTTCAGTTACTTTTGATGCATGGCGACCCCTGAAATCAGCATAAAATACCAGTACAGCTCATTTAGTATAGATGCAGTTAGTGGAAGCTTATATAAGCTAGCTTCTTTGACTAGTGCAATGGGAACACCATTCAACTTTAGAAAAACAATAGGCAGAAATCTTCAAAGTCAAACAGGCACCAATTTGAAAAAAATAAAGTTAACCCGAGGCAAGTAATCAAAGAAGGTAAACTGGTGATAAAAAAGCAATAGACAAACTTCATCTAGATAACTATACCTTCCTTTAGTTTTCTTTTGAGATGCAGACTGGTCACCCTTTGCAAAATGTGCAAATATTTCTGTTTGCTGCAGGAGATAGTTCAAGCGTCCTTTGCCCTTGTTGTTCTGAAAGAAAAGAACAAAGGTTATAATATTATCTGCAACTATTCATTTATATACACGAACAATGGAAGGAGGAAACAGTTGTTCAATTGAGATCCAGAGCATTTATATTTATACCATGTCTGCATCAATGGCTGCATTTTGTTGGTCGAGTATTTCCTGAATCTTTTGCTTCTTTGTCTTCTGCATATTTCTCAGCCTAGCCTTTTCACGCTTTGCAATTTCATTATCAGAACCTACATTCTCCTCCTGCAGAAATCACAATAAACCATCAGAAATGCAATGAAATTAGTTCAGAGAACTCCATAACAAACTCCTATATGAAGTATCATATCCAAAGCAAGTTCCTTGAACAGCATTTCTGATATTCCATCTTTCACATGGTGTACAGAATTTGACATCTTCAACCATATAATCTCCAAATATGGCTACACATCAGTCAAGTATAAAAGCATACAACCATAATCATATTCCATCATGAGAATGATTTTAAATTTGGGTTATGTAGAGAGATTTGTGCAATCGTTCAGGCAAGGCTCATTTACAAGGTGTACCATGTAATCCTATTCACATGTCATAATCAAGCGCATATACACCACTGTAAACCAAACTAAGGTTTAACTTATATGGAGATTTGTTCTGCTTGAATTTTATGCCCAATAATTTGTTAAGAATTATGGATGAATGAGAAAGTTCTTTCCTAGAGATTGCAAGTGCCAAAGGAGCTTACAACTGTGAGAAAGAAAAACAAAGGAACTCGTATCCAGATCGAGCAAGAAGGCTATCTAAAAAATTAGATTAATGTCTAAGATGCTTTCCACCAACTTTGTATCCTTATCTTGGACACATTACCCTTCTCTTTCACCCATCTTACATGTAGCTAATAGCAATGAACTTAACTATGTCAAAACTCCCTGACTTAAAAAATCAAGAGTAGTGTTTTACAAATATTTTTAAAAATAGTTATAGAGAAGATTTAAGCTTTTAACTAGAATATGTATAAATAGAGTCCAGTTCAGTAGTAGCTATCTCAGTCAGCTTCATCAAGCTATAGCAATGGCCAATCTCAACGTTTCTGGGATCATATCTGCTACAATGTTCCCTAAACGCAAGTGCAACAAAAATAGATATCTAAAACGACACTGTGCTGCAGAAGATGCGGTCCTGAGAGTCGGGTACCACCGGAAAGGTAAGGCACATCCTTTCGTTCGCAAAAACACAATGGCGGAGTTTTTCGCTCTTATTTCCATACGAAACAGAGGAGAAACATCCAAATCAAACAGAACCTAACTGGAATGTAACGACAGGAACAATAAGAAAGCGGGAAAACGGAAAGCAACCTCGTCTTCGGGGTCATCAGCGTCAGCATCATCACCATCAGGGGAGTCGTTTTCCGCGTCGGAATCAGAATCGGCGGTCCGGCCGACAACCTCAAGCTCCTCGTCATCCTCCTCCTCTTCTTCGGCCTCAGTATTCACCTGGTCATTGACCTGGTCGTCGGATTCGGAGTAGGTAGAAGCGTTGTCATCGGAAGAAGATCTCCCCTTGGAGGATTTAGCCATGGATTTGGAGAGATCTAGAGAGTTTTCGAGGGTTTCGATACCTAAGATTTGCTGCGAAGGGAGAGAAGAGGGTAAAGGGGGATACTGATAAAATCAGACCGGTTTGGCGAAGCATTTTATATGGGAGCGTGAATCATGAATGCGGACCGCTGACGTGGTATACTTTGACGGGAAAACCTTAACGAGCATCTCCCGCCAATTGTCCAGGAAATTTGCCTTCCCGCCTAACCTAACGCTTTTCAGATTGGTGTTTGTATTTATTTTGGGGACATCACGTTTTGTAATTTAGTCCGCAGATTTTTATTTATGAAAAGTCGTAGAATTAACCCAAATTTACCTTTTCTGATTCTATATTTTCTGATTTGAGTACCTTAATCTAACTAAAAATTGTATTTTTTGTATGGAATAAGATTAAGACTTCTAATAATAACGATTACCAAAACGATTTCATTTATTTATTCTACTAGAGCTTTTCATTTATTTATTCTACTAGAGCTTACAACTTCAAAGTGACAATCATTAGTTCATCTCTAAACTCTCTTAGATACTGCTTAAACCCTAAAACAATAAAGATAATCACTTAGAACAAACAATCTTTTCTAGAATAATAATATGAATAAGGATCCGGTGAAAACAATCCTTATGGTGTGAAGTGCGAACTTTCTCGGGTACACATATAACACACTAATGTTCACATATAACACGCTAATGTTCACATTTAAAGGGATAAAAAAATCACCCAGAAAACGTAAAAAAAAAAAAAACAGTTCACCATTAATTACAAAAATGTCACCGCGTGGATTCATTAAAAACCCCATTTTCTAATCTAATGGCTCAACATGCTTCGCACTTCACACCATAAAGATTGTTTTCACCGGAACTCATCTCATAATAATATAATCTATTTATACTAAAGGCATAATCGTCGGAAACTAATGTACGAAAAATTTTATTAAAAATAATAAATCTTAATTGAATATCTAAGATAACAAAGTAGCACTAACAACATAGATTACGGATCTAGGCGATCTCTTGAGAATCGATCGTTCCCTTTATAGCAGCTTGCAAGATATCTTTCCTCTTTTACACGCTCAGTTCCCTTTTGTTGTTTGGAACGTTATTTGCTCGGTTCCTAAAATCCTGTACTCGGTTCCTATTTCATGTACTTGGTTCCTTCTATTCTGGTGAAGCGCTTTGCTTCTCGCTTGACTCGCTTCAGCTTTCTAACTTAAGCTCGTTAATTCATTTTTACCTGATTTGCTCGAAGGCCTATTGGCTATTGTTATCCTACAATAACTCACTCAAGGTAGATATTAGTATGTAAAGATGTTTGTTATCATTAAAACTGAGAGATCACAAGTTATAGATACTAGTAGCTAGTTCCTATTACCAACAATTTTCCCCTTTTAATGACAACAAAAATAGAGTTCTGACATAGATATAAAAGTTTAGCCAAAGGAATTGAGAAAAAAATAGTTTTGATTCCCCTTAACCTATGAACAAGTAGCACTTATCGCCCTTTGAACTTACTACGAAAGTTAGTCCT
>NW_027369516.1:0-42114 GCF_046119375.1 Phyllobates terribilis
GCCAGTATGAGTCACTATCGGGTTTTACTTAGCACAGAGGGTTTGCTTAATGAGGAAGGCATTCAATTACGGCCCCAAAGGTGAAGTCTAGACATGTAGACCTATGATCTAGTATAAATAGATTCGGAAAGGCTACGTGGCTCAGTGATCCAGACTAAATGGATTCAGAAAAGCCACACTTAGGCTTCACAGCGCATCGTAGTAGTTGTCAATGCATCGTCTGAGGTTGTTTTAGTGAGTCTTTTGTAGTGATACTTGTCGTTCAATAATCAGAATCAAATAAAACAAGTTTGCATGTAGCCGTTGTGCACCTCAGTGAATCTAGCCGTTTGAATATAGTTGTTGCAGAGTAGCCGTTGTAGTGTATCGTTGCGAGATCTCAGGAGTTCATAAAAAACTTACAAGGGAAGGAAGGGAGTCTATATAAGCACCAGTATTCACTTCAAAATAATTTTACCGTGTTTATCATATTATCTTTCTCCATACTATTGCTTAATTCTCCCTTGCTACACCAGCTCTCGTACGATTAGCCCCTCAAAATTCCTAAAGCGCACACAATCCCTGAAAAACCCAAAGCTCCTCATTACAAAAAATGGTCGACAAATCACCACAAGTAGGTCTTACAAAAGGAACAACTCCTTGAGGAATTTTCTAAAGCAAGTCAAGAGGATTTAGCAATGATTGTGCAGCACCATAACATGGCTTATAAGGCGTCCACTGAGTCCCCGGTGACTCCAAAGAAGGTTGCTACTCCTTCTCCCTCACCGCCTCTCTCACCGTCTCCAGAGAAAGAAGCTCCTCAGGATTCAGTGACTCTAGTGATTGGTGAAAGTCATGTCGCTGCCACTGGTAAAGAAATCATCCTTCTCACATATTCGACAGACATTATTTCTCAAGTGATCTGATGCGGGAGCATTGGAGGCCTTATGAGAATTGAATAAGAAGATGAAGATGATCTAGAGCTTAGCTTAATGTTGAATTTATGTGTTTAATAAGTATTTTAAGTGTGTTTGTTTGGATCCGGTTCACCTTGTTTTTAGAGCCGGTTCACTTGATTTTATTTCCCTTGTTTTAGGAGTTAGTTTTCCATTTAGTGAACCGGTTTGGTTCACCTTGTTGGCCAGCCATTTTGGCTATTTAAGGGCCATTAGTCATTTGTATTAGGGACGTTGAATTGAATTGAGAAAACAAGTTGTTTTGTTTCTATTTGGCGTCCTCCCTTTCATCCTCTCCAATGGAGAGTTGGAGAGATGAATTGTATGTTACGGTGTGATATGGATTTAGATCTTGGATGAATGGGTCTCGCAATGCAGATTGACTTGGTTCTTGTATCGATTAGGATCAATGGGTCGAGTCATCGGTTGTCCGGTTCTTCGTCAGTCAAACCATCAATTATAGACGAAAGGGTTGTGTTCAGATGATTTCGATTCTTGATCAATCAGGATCAATGGTTGGGTCAAGGTGCACGGTTTGTTTGATTCCTATCCTTTTCCCTTTTCGTTTTTGTTGTTCCTCTCTTTGTTGATTCATTGGGGTTGGGTCGATTTTGAAGTCTAAAACACAATAAATAAATTCGGTTCCGCAGCTTGTGAGTTCATCTTCGTTCGATCATTGAGCCCGTACGGGCTCCATTCCCATATCTGATGCGTGAGCATTGGAGGCCTTATGAGAATTGAATAAGAAGATGAAGATGATCTAGAGCTTAGCTTAACTTTGAATTTATGTGTTTAATAAGTATTTTAAGTGTGTTTGTTTGGATCCGGTTCACCTTGTTTTTAGAGCCGGTTCACTTGATTTTATTTCCCTTGGTTTAGGAGTTATTTTTCCATTTAGTGAACCGGTTTGGTTCACCTTGTTGGCCAGCCATTTTGGCTATTTAAGGGCCATTAGTCATTTGTATTAGGGACGTTGAATTGAATTGAGAAAACAGGTTGTTTTGTTTCTTTTTGGCGTCCTCCCTTTCATCCTCTCCAAAGGAGAGTTGGAGAGATGAATTGTATGTTACGGTTTGATATGGATTTAGATCTTGGATGAATGGGTCTCGCAATGCATCTTGACTTGGTTCTTGTGTCGATTAGGATCAATGGGTTGAGTCATCGGTTGTCCGGTTCTTCGTCAGTCTAACCATCAATTATAGGCGAAAGGGTTTTGTTCAGGTGATTTCGGTTCTTGATCAATCAGGATCAATGGGTTGGGTCAAGGTGCACGGTTTGTTTGCTTCCTATCATTTTCCCTTTTCGTGTTGTTGTTCCTCTCTTTGTTGATTCATTGGGGTTGGGTCGATTTTGAGAGTCTAAAACACAATAAACACATTCGGTTTCGCAGCTTGTGAGTTCATCATTGTTCGATCATTGTTGGAGGGTCGTTGGTGTCTAGATCAGGCTTGTACGGGCTCCATTCCCATATCAATATGGTATCAGAGCCATTTTCCACCAACCGCCACCTGAGAGGAGTCCAAAACCACCATAGAAGTGCCGGAGATGAGCTATAACCGTCAAGGAGCCAGGCAAAATTTTCTCCAAAAATTGTATCCTGAATTCAAAAGCTTTGTTCTCACTCGATTCCGAGCTCGGACGAGGGAGAACTAAGCTTCTGAAGTCAGGCTACAGTTTCTGTGCGGCTTTGTGATGAACCTGAGCGCTGTATTTGTGAACCTCCGAAGCTAGGGCTGGAGCTTGTGCACAGCGCTGGGCGAGGACGCACACAGTGGCATGGGCGTAGCAGGGCAAAACGATGAACTGGCCCAAGGAAATCCTGGACCTGCGCACGCTGGAGAGGTTTTGGGGTGGGAAATCTGGTGTAGCTAGGGCACGGCCGCAGAAGACAAATTACAAACCCTAATTTTCTAAACTATGCCTTTCTTTGCTTTTTTTTTTGTTAGGCACTTAATTCTTTCTTCTTCTTTTTTTGATTTTTTTAAATTGAAATAAAATTACAATAATTGATAAAAGACAATCAGATTTGACTAAAAATTTCAAATAATTAGAACGTATCTTATGTGGAGAGTTGGTTGAGATTTGCTCTCCCAATTACACGTCAAACTTGAAGGGCAATTGTGTCAACTTAGATCTTCTTTCTTCTTCTTCCTTTTCACGCCTGCAGTAGCTTCATTCAATGGAAGAAATTTGAGTCGATTTTTGTGAATTTGGATGAATTTTTTAGGGAGGATGGGCAAGGGGTTAAAGGATAACGCGTAGGGCTAATCTCAACGTGCTACTAGCCTCTCCTACGATGCAAATCAAGCCAAAACCAGTTGGTTCTACCCTGCACACAAATCTCACTCAAAAACGTCAATAAAGCTCAATTTTCACACAATTCGGACTTCTAGATCGAGCACAACATCACCCTTTGCTCTAGATCGGCACAACAATGATGCGGGAGCATTGGAGGCCTTATGAGAATTGAATAAGAAGATGAAGATGATCTAGAGCTTAGCTTAATGTTGAATTTATGTGTTTAATAAGTATTTTACGTGTGTTGTTTGGATCCGGTTCACCTTGTTTTTAGAGCCGGTTCACTTGATTTTATTTCCCTTAGTTTAGGAGTTAGTTTCCATTTAGTGAACCGGTTTGGTTCACCTTGTTGGCCAGCCATTTTGGCTATTTAAGAGCCATTAGTCATTTGTATTAGGGACGTTGAATTGAATTGAGAAAACAGGTTGTTTTGTTTCTATTTGGCGTCCTCCCTTTCATCCTCTCCAATGGAGAGTTGGAGAGATGAATTGTATGTTACGGTGTGATATGGATTTAGATCTTGGATGAATGGGTCTCGCAATGCAGATTGACTTGGTTCTTGTATCGATTAGGATCAATGGGTCGAGTCATCGGTTGTCCGGTTCTTCGTTAGTCTAACCATCAATTATAAGCGAAAGGGTTGTGTTCAGGTGATTTCGGTTCTTGATCAATCAGGATCAATGGGTTGGGTCACGGTGCACGGTTTGTTTGCTTCCTATCCTTTTCCCTTTTCGTTTTGTTGTTCCTCTCTTTGTTGATTCATTGGGGTTGGGTCGATTTTGAGAGTCTAAAACACAATAAACACATTCGGTTCCGCAGCTTGTGAGTTCATCTTTGTTTGATCATTGTTGGAGGATCATTGGTGTCTAGACCGGTCTCGTACGGGCTCCATTCCCGTATCATGATCACTGATAGTGAGAAGGTTGAGCGTGCAATCTTCACAACTCCGACTAAACTAGGTGATCAGTTTCTTGTATCGTCTTCCTTTAAAGCCTCTTTCTCTCTCGTTGCTTCCTTTAAAGATGAAGATGATAAGGTATTCGCTCCAGAACAGCACAAATCGTTCAAAGATGAGAAAAGTGCATCTAAAGCTGCTGGAAAGTGAAATCTTGAAGTGATAGAAGAAGAAGAGCTGCTTTCAGAAGAAGAAGAAGCTGAATCTACTCCTCCAAAGAAAGACATAAAAGAGGTTAGACAGAAAGCCAAAAATAAGGCTAAGAAGGAAACTAAAGCGGATCTCCCACACTTTCCTCCTCTCCCTCTAGGTATTACGAAGCGCGACATTCTTTGCCTGTTGATTGTGCCTCCATAAATTCTTAAGGCAATTGAGGATGCCTCTAGGTCAGACAAGTTATGCTACCTATTGAAGATGTAGAACTAGGATAAGCTCGAGATGGAAGTGAGCAAAGAAAATCTTGAACTGGTAAGGCAATTCTACTCTCTCTTCTCCTCTGCT
The DNA here is from genome assembly GCF_046119375.1 of Phyllobates terribilis. Classification (NCBI taxonomy): domain Eukaryota; kingdom Metazoa; phylum Chordata; class Amphibia; order Anura; family Dendrobatidae; genus Phyllobates; species Phyllobates terribilis. Next base: position 4,690 of record NW_027369516.1, read on the forward strand.
TCTTGTGAGCCCTCCACTATCACCTTTATGTGGACCAATAACACCGAGGAAAGCTTCAATGTCAAGGATTTGGCGAAAGCAATCGGGAAGGATCCAGGACCGGATGGTTCGCTACTTGTTTTTGGGCTCTTGTACAAGAAAAACTATCCAAGCGGCTCAACGGCGATAAAAGAGGAAGTCTTTGGACCTAATGTGCCATCGACATTGAAGACAGAGCATCTCTCAGTGTCTAAGCGCCTCCTTCACTACTTCATCATGAAGAACATAACGCCTCGCAACACCAACATGGATCAAGTCACCATCTCTAACTACTGCATCATGGCTTAGTGTCTACAAGGTGAGTTGATCAACACTACTTAGATTATGTTTTCTCACATGGTTTCATCTTGAGGACATCATGGAAGTCCACTCCTTTCCTTCATATCATTGCAAAGATGCCGAAAAATGAAGGATTATACAAGCCAGTGTTTGAGACCAGCTTCGGTGATATTCTTACAATGGAAAAGGTTGTTGAGCTTGTCACGAAGTCATCCAAGTCCTCGCATCCGGCCACCAGCTCCTCCAAAACCCAGTCTCGTGAACCTTCTATACTCACTGCCAACAAGTCTTCCTCCGGAATTGTCTCAGCTATTCGGTCTATGCATGACACAGTTGAGAAGCGTCTTGTCAAGATTCATACACAGCTTCATTTACTCACAAAACATCAAGACGAGAAGAGCAACTTCATTCAGAATATAGTCGCTCTTACTCGCAAGTGTGATGCTTAGGGTGTTATCGCTTGTGTTTTATTTTGCTTCTCACTGTGTGTTTTTGATTGCTGTAAGCTTAACTAGTTTTCCTAGGATGCCCCCGACTCTCTAAAGGTGTAAGGAATTTCATGATAATAGTATGCTTTATTGTTTCTATAATCTTGCGCTATTCTACTTGGTTACACCTTGCTTAATTGTGTTAACTGTCTTGATTTGCTTGATTACTAAGTTAAGTTTGTTTCCCTTTCCACTATTAGTTCCCTTTGCATGAAGTATATTGCATATTTGATGATGTCAAACGGGGGAAGAAAAACACGTAAATCTATTCAACTAATTGGAAAAAATTTAGACCAGCTTGGTCTAAGGGGGAATAAAGGTACACTTGCTAAGTGCCTCTAGCAAGATTTTGAGCAGATTTGGTCAATCTGTCTAGTATCAATTTAAGCTTCATTCTATATCTTATAGCTTAACAGAGTACGTTTTTAAAATAGATGTTGTTAGTTGAGCTTTAATCATCTTGTTAAAGCTTAATCTATTTCTCTTTGTTTTGATGATAACAAACTAATATGTTTAATCTCTTAGTGTTTTTAAGCCTTCCAGATCATTGCCATATTTGTAAGGATGCGCTTAAGTCACTTAGAGATGCGCTTGACTGGTCACAGTCACGCTTAACACCAAGCGGAGAAAGTAAGTTTCGCAAACGGTGTTTAATAAATCCATTCAAGACCAAGAAGTAAGAGTGATCGAGCTTCGAGGGCGTAGAGACGCGCTTGAATGAAGTTGAAGAAAGTTGTCCACGAGGTTCCACTGAAGCTTAGGGTGTGCCAGAGCGCAGGAGAACAAATCTAGACGCTTCGAAGGCTGGTAAAGCGGGAGAGTGCAAGTTGCGTGCACAGGAAGGTGCGAGAAGAACTTCACACTCTTTGGGACGCTACTCCAGGGATCGCCAGCGTGGCAAGAGTTTGTTAGAGCTTAAAGCACACGGATTGCTTATGTGGCGTGGATCAACACATGGAGAACAAAACCAAATCACTCCAAGCCGTTGATTAATTCTGGTGAAGTGATCAAGGCACACGGATTGATGAGGTGGCATTTGATTTAGTCTTTGTTTGTTACACGATTGAGCTATAGGGTTAGCTTAAGACTTGTGTATAAATAGAGTACTATTTCATTCACTTCAAGGGTTGCAAACGTAGAGAATATAGGAAGCTAGAGAGAGCTTAAGAGATTTTCGTTTGTAATCAGAGAGTGTTGAGAGTGTCTTTGTTCTTCAGAGCTGAACTGAGAGTATTGTAGAGAGAGTGCTTACGAGTGAGCTTCTTGTGTTGAAGCGAGAGATTGTAATCACTTCTTAATCAATACAAGTGTAGTGGTGAGTTTTATCCCGAGTCAGCTAGTGACTTAGGGTTCTCACCTTTTGGAAATTCTTGTGTGTGCAAATATAGGTGCGCTTTAACATCTTAAAGCGCGCTTTATTGTCTGTCTAACCTCTTCCGCACTTAAGGACTTTAGTAAATTCATTACTAATAGTTCAACATAGGTTAAGCGCAAGCCAAGTATTCAAAGCGCAATTGAATCCTTGTTAAGCGCAACTAAGGCTTAATGAACCTTAGTGACAGAGAACAATAGCTGATCAAAACACGTGTTTTCTACTTTGGTAACGTGTTATTTCCAACAATTGGTATCAGAGCCACAGGTTAGCTATTTGCACTAATCCTTTTACAGGTTCAAAAGGATTCTCAAGTCTAGAACAATGGCCAGCTTCAACCTCGGTATTTCTCTCGCCAAGCCCCATGTCCTTGTTGAAGGCGAACTTGAATGGTGGCTCACTATGACGAAGAACTACATCCATCAAACGGACTATCAATGCTGGAAGATCACTGAAAAAGGTGATGAGAAGATCTCCAAGACGGATGACTCAAAATGGGAAGCAAAAGAGTACCAACTTATGGAAAAGAATGCTAAAGCGCGACAGCTCATTCTTAATGCCCTTTCAAGAAAAGATATAGACAAGGTAATGTCTCTTCCCACTGCTCAAGATATGTGGAAAGCTATTATAAACATGCACTCTGGCAGTGATGATATGAAGGACAACCGTATCTTTGAGCTTAATCGCGAGTTTTGCTCCATTCGAATGGGGGAAAATGAGCTCGTCTCTGATTATCACTCTCGTTGTCAAATCCTATATGACAAGATGCTTTCTGCTGGAATGGAGAAGAAAGCTTGGGAGTATTCTATGGCGTTCATTCATGGAGTGAACTCAAAGTATACAACCCTCAAGCAAATTCTTCTTCAGTCCAAGGAAACCAGAGAACTGCCTATCTCTGTGCTTGCAGGGAAATTTAAAGTGCAGGAAATCAAGAACAACGAGGAAAAACAATCAGAACGAGAGAACAAAGGGATGGCGCTCAAATTATCTCGTGTTCTTCAAAAACTTGAAAATGATGAAGAAGGAGAAGACGATGATGATAGGGACGTTGCTATGATGACCAAACTTGTGAAAAAGTTTTTCAACAAACAAAAGCGCGACTCTACATATAAGCAGCGCAACCTCAGGGATTTTACCTGTTTCAACTGCAATGAGAAAGGTCACCTTGCTAAAGCGTGCCCTCATCCTAAGGTGAATCCAGGATCAAGCTCAAAACAGCCCCCCAAGCAAGCCTTCGTCACACTTTGGGGAGAATCTGATGATGATTCGGACGATGGAGCGCAACCTGACATGTGCTTAATGGCTGGCGCCGCATCTGACTCAGACTCTGGTTCTGAGATTGAGGTAAATGATCTGAACCTTGACATTCTTCCCAAGCGCAATCTTGTCCTCCTTCTAAAAGAGCTTATGGTTCAACATAAGTCTCTAGCAACTGATGCTAGAGCACGGCTTGTTGAACTAGATAATGCTAAGGAAGAACTGGTTGAGCTTTCTAAACATTTACATGACAAAAACACACTCCTCTCTAAATCTTGTGAACTTTGTCATGGTAAAGGGTTAGAAAGTAACTCTGTCTCATCCAAAGATGTTAAGCTTGATCAGATCATATCAAAGCTTGATGTTCTTACAAAGTTAGTGGAAACAAAGTCTGTTTCTCAAACAGGCTTTGTTAAAGCTAGACCTGGGTTGGGTTATGACCCCCAGGAATCTTCCTCTTCCTCCATTCCTCCTCAAGCAAGTGAAATATCTTCTCAGATCAAATCACTTGAACAAGACCTAACTGCTTACAAGAGTGAAAACTCTCATTTAAAGAGCAGGATTAAGGTACTTGAGGAACAACCTTCAGAAACCAAAGAGTGGTTTCGTGGGGGAAAAGCGCATCATTTATATAAGAAACAAGCGCTTACCCCAACTCAGCCTCCCGTCTTGCAAAAGAAAGAACCATTTAGACCGGGAAAGGGCAAGTATGGTTATGTAAGAGGTAACCATTACTGTACCTTTTGTGGTCAAAATGGACATGACAAGCGTGAGTGAAAAGACTTGAAGGTTCTTAAGAGTAAGCCTTATAAGCCAATGGCTAAAAATAAAGGCAAGCGTACACGTATTCAACAGTCCTCTGTTGAGCACGGTTGCGCTTCAGGACACAGAGGTGCGCTTCGTCCAGCGCGACCTCACATTGTGTTAGATCTGAACGATCCTAGCTATTATGAGCCAGTCCAAAAAACTAGCTCAGAAATAGCTATGTCTAATGTTCCCACGAAGCGCAAGCTTCGATGGGAGATCAAAGCTTGATCTCTATTATTGCAGGTTGGGATGAAATGTAGGTGGTATATAGACAGCGGTTGCTCGTGTCATATGACGGGTGATCCACAGTTACTACTTTCATTCCAAGCTAAGGAAGGAGGCAGTGTCTCCTTCGGTGACAAAAAGCAAGGGAAGATCATTGCTAAAGGACGAGCGCATCTCAACAACGCCATTCAGATAGGAGATGTAAACTTAGTAGAGAACCTTCGGTTCAATCTACTGAGTGTAGCACAACTATGCGACCAAGGAGGTAATAAGGTATGGTTTAGCACAACTGAGTGTGCAGTGGTCAGTCCTGAACAAGAGGTGCTTCTTAAGGGCAAGCGCATAGACAACACCTACCTCTTCGACCACTCCTTCTCTCCTAAGCGCAACCTTTGTCTAGCTACACTCACTGAGACAACAAATCTTTGGCACAAGAGAATGGGACACGCAAGTCTACATCTACTCAACAAGCTTCAGTCCAAAGATCTTGTTCGTGGTCTTCCTCGCATCAAGGTAGAATCCATGACTTCATGCTCAGATTGCTCAAAAGCTAAAGCGACTCGTAGCTCCTTTCCCTCTATCAAGGTAGTGCAGACTAAAGCTCCCCTTGAGCTTCTCCACATGGACTTATGTGGACCACTACGAACGCAGAGTAAGGGAGGTAATCGCTATATTTTTGTAATAGTTGATGATTATTCTCGCTATACCTGGACTCTTTTCTTAAAACACAAGAGTGAAACCTTTGCAAAGTTTCAAGCTCTTGCGCTTTTACTGGAAAAGAAGCTAGGGCTCCCCATTTGTTCAATTCGTTCTGACAATGGAACTGAATTCAAGAATGGTGAGTTCCTATCATTTTGTGAGGATAGGGGTATAGATCATAATTTCTCCACTCCTAGAACCCCTGAGCAAAATGGTGTGGTTGAGCGCAAGAATAGGACACTTCAAGAGATGGCACGTACAATGCTACTCTCTAGTGGTGTCGCTTCACACTATTGGGCTCAAGCTGTGAGCACTGCATGTTATATAACTAACCGTGCCTTCTTAAGGCCTATTCTTGAGAAAACTCCCTATGAACTGCTTAAAGGGCGTACACCAAATATCTCTCACCTAAGGGTGTTTGGTTGCAAGTGTTACGTCCATAACAATGGGAGAGATCTTTTGGGTAACTTGATGCTAGGAATGACGAGGCTATCTTCCTTGGATATGCACCTACAAGTCAAGGTTATAGAGTACTCAATCTGAGAACTCAGAGGGAAGAAGATAGCATCCATGTGAAGTTCAATGAAGGAGAGCTTGAAAGTGTTCCAGAAATCAACGATGATCCATTCTCCAGTCATGATCTACTTCCAGCTTCTCTTCCCAGTCCTCAAGCGCAACCTTCTATCCCTTCTTCAGGTATGGAAAGTGACGATGATGATGGTGGAAGATGCGCTTCTCTGCCTTTGGCCACAGAAGCCTGCATTCCCAGTGAAGAAGCAACTCCAGAGGACAACACTCAGAATGAAGATCATGAAAGTGGACCATCCATTAATGCTCTTGCTCCCCCTTCACCTCTTTCTCCAGGTCAGGTAACTCCCTCTGTTACTTCTTCGACCCCTTCTAGCTCTCAAGCGGGACCTAGTAATGGTGAAGCGCAACCTGGAAGTCCTCAAGCGGGACCTAGTGGCCTTTCTGGTGGTAGTGAAAGCTTGTCCAAAACAACAACGATGAAGCTACCAGACAATACAGAGGTCACCGTGCGCGATTATCAACAGATGAACTCTCATCCAGTTTCTGCGATCATATCTCAATATGAAAAAGGTACCCAGACTCGCTCTAACGTTCGTAACATGCTTGCTTGTAGTGCTTTTGTTTCTTTACAGGAACCCAAGTCCATACAAGTTGCGCTTCAAGATCCAGATTGGATAATAGCCATGCAAGAAGAGTTAGAGGAGTTCAAACGCAACCAAGTTTGGCGTCTAGTACCCCGGCCAGGTGATAGAAGCATTATTGGTACGCGCTGGGTATACAGAAACAAGCTGGATGATAGTGGAGTGGTGGTACGAAACAAAGCGCGTCTTGTTGCACAAGGTTACAATCAACAAGAGGGCATTGACTACGATGAAACGTACGCACCAGTCGCTCGACTAGAGGCAATTCGACTGTTGATAGCTTACGCAGCGCACAAAGGATTCAAGCTGTTTCAAATGGATGTGAAGACAGCCTTCCTCAATGGGAAGCTTAATGAGGAGGTCTATGTCAAGCAACCACCAGGATTCGAAGATCCAGCTTATCCAGACCACGTGTACTTTCTTGACAAAGCGTTATATGGACTAAAGCAAGCCCCTCGCGCTTGGTATGACTGTCTATCTAAGTACTTGTTGGCAAATGACTACAAGAGAGGTTTGGTGGACAAAACCCTCTTCATAAGGGAAGTAAAAGGTGATATTCTCATTGTTCAAATTTATGTTGATGACATTATATTTGGTTCTACTAACTTGCAGCTAGTAGAAGACTTTAAGAACACCATGAGCCTCAAGTTCAGCATGAGCATGATTGGTGAGCTCAAGTACTTTCTAGGTCTTCAAGTCAACCAAATGGATGACGGCATTGAAATTCACCAGCAGAAATACATCAAAGAGTTGCTTAAGAAGTATCAAATGGAGAACTCTAAACCTTGTCCTACTCCTCTCTTCACTACTACAAAACTGGACACAGATCTTATGGCTGAGAAGGTAGATGAAACCATGTATCGAGGTATGATAGGTTCTCTAATGTATTTGACTGCTTCACGTCCCGATATTGTTTTTGCCGTTAGTGTATGCGCTCGATCACAGTCAGACCCTCGCGCTTCTCACCTTGCTCATGTAAAGCGCATCTTCAGGTATTTAAAGGGGTCTGACGATCTTTGCCTTTGGTACTCCAAAGGGGGCGGTCTTTCTCTTGTTGGCTATACCGATGCAGATTATGCAGGGTACTTGGCTGATCGGAAGAGCACTACTGGCATGGCACAGTTCCTTGGCCCCTGCTTAGTCTCCTGGGGATCCAAGAAACAAAACTGCATAGCGCTTTCAACGACTGAGGCCGAATACATAGCGGCAGCGCAATGTTGCGCTCAAGTGTTGTGGATAAAGCAACAGCTCGTTGACTATGGTATTACTCTTGACACTATATCCATATTATGTGATAATGCTAGCGCTATATGTGTTTCGAAGAATCTTGTCCATCATACAAGAACGAAGCACATTGACGTAAGACATCACTTTCTACGAGATCATGTGGAGCGCAAGAATATTGAGCTTATTCACGTATCTTCAGAAGGGCAATTGGCAGATATCTTCACTAAGGCGCTTAATCGTCAGTTATTCTTAAACCTCAGGGTTCAGCTTGGCCTTATTCAACTCCATTAGCTTCGAGGTAATGGCCCTGTAAGTATTCCTCTATTTGACTAGAACTAGCGAGCTTAGTATCAAGGTACGAACTATGGTCGCTTGCGCTTGATAGCTTTGAGTCTTCATGCTTTTGATTTATTATTGAAATGAATTAGTATTGAACTTGTCTGACTTGTTTGGCTCGATTTGATATAATCATAATCCATGCATGCTCTTATTTGCCAAAACATGACAATGGTGATCGTCTTCTAGCCATATTACATGCCTAAGAAATGATCCATTGCATAAGTGTCCCTAGCCTGACTAGATGTAACGCTTCTCTCGTCCTTTATTGAGCTCTACATAAGAGAGGTATTCATTTGGTGACAAAAAGCCTCAATTACCATACTACATGTATATGCACATACGTCCACATCATCTTGAGTGATTGAATGCTCTAATGTCCCCTATATGAAATGTGCATCTTCCTATTCATGAATTTTCTTTACATTGTAGTTTGAAAATTGAACTGGACATCACACTCTCATGACTACTCATCTCAATATGTGTTATACGTCTTCGGTTTTAGCTTTCAGTGTTGTTTCGGCATGCGCTTCAGTGTTCAGCGCAAATGGGATTTACAGTGCATCGCGCTTTGTAGCGCATAAGGGTGGTTTTCCTTCGTGGTTGGGTTTTCTTAACAATGAAGCAATGCTTTTCTCGTAATTAAAGCGCGCCGCTCGAGTGATGTAACGGCTATATTTGCAGTGCAACGGTCTGATTTCTAGCCGTTGGGGCTCTACGCAGGCCTAGCGGGATTCTGCCGAGATTTTCATTGGACCGTTGGATGGGCAACGGCTCTATTTTGTGATTGGACTGTTGAAGCGGCTCCGAGTTGTTGTAAAGAGCTATAAATATGAGGTATTTGTCCTACACTCCTACCTTCCCATCTTTAATCCTTTACCTATACTCTCCTCTTCTATTCTCCTTTCTCCAATTTTCTTTACACTCGTCACCATGGACAAAATATTGAGCGCCCTCTCGGAACTTGACCCCGACACCCGTGCCAAGTTTCAGTCCATCGTCCAAGCCTCATCCTCCACACAGCATGCATCCCATCCGGTCTCTCATGAGGTAACTTCTCCAACTAAAGCGGCCTCACCTCCACCACCACCACCTGTCACCACCCCTGCTCATAAATCACCATCTCCTCCCATTGATCTTACCGGTAACGACGACCCATCTCCTCCCTCAAAAAGCCCCTCAAAAAGCCCCTCAAAACCTAAATTCTCCCATGATCCTCCCGTTGATTTGGACCTACTTGCCCAAGATCTAGAGCTCGCTGGATACGATCCAGTTCAAGAGCTTGGAAGAATTCAGGCTGAAACGTCTCATACAACGCCAGCAAAGGGTAAAGGTATATTACGGCTTAATACTCCTTCTCGCCCTGCCTCTCAAATCAGGCCTCCAGCGCATTCTTATTCATCTCCCAAGGAGTTATTGGCCACCATTCCCTCTGACTCTGACGCTGAGGAAGAATTCCAGCTTCTGCCCAGATCAAGCGCTCAATCTCCTCTGCCGTTTCAATCTCAGAAGCCAGATAGACAGAGTGACGCGCTTAGAAGGAAAGGTAAAAAGCGCAAAGTTGTTGCTCCTCCTCCTCCCGTTTCTGAGCACGAGTCTTCAGATGGCTCGGAACATGAATCTCCTGCACCTGTTCCTAAACCAGTTGGAGCTTCTACGCGTTCCAAGCGCACAAAGGTAACAAGCTTATCTGATTTTCCCTCCATTCCTCAAGGTGTGCAGAAGCGCTCCTTTCTGTTTCCAGAAATTGTGACACCAGATCTCCTCACCGGCCTCCAAGATTCGTCTCATGTTGCCCGCTTCGCTACGTGGCTTAGCTTTCAGGGGTGGGATACGCTGGAAACGGAGCCAGCACGCTGTAACAATGCTATGGTTTACCAGTTTTATGCTGCTTTGGAGTATCCACCACCCAACCCGGAGTACAGCTCGGTGACCTTCACCTGGAAAGGCAATGCGAAGGAATGTTTCCGAGTCAAGGATCTGGCCAAGGCAATAGGGCTAACGGAGCAGTCAAGCGGTTTTGGTAGGTTGTATAAGAAGAATTGGCCAGCTGGAGCGACTGCGCTTAAGAAGACAGTATTTGGCCCCAATGTGCCCAAAGGTGCGCTCACAGTTGATCTTCTTCGTCCCTCCAAGCGCCTCCTTCACCACTTCATCATCACCAACATCACGCCCCGCGACTATGATCGTGATAAGGTGACAATTGCTGACTGTTGCATTATGGCTGCTGTAATCACGAACCAGGTAGTCAACACAGCTCAGCTCATGATGAGCCATTTGGTGTTATGTCGCGCTGCAACCTCTGGACCTCTGCCTTTTCCTCACTTGATCTGCAAAATGCTTCGAGCGGATGGCCTATATGACTCTTCTCTCCCAGACTATGCCTGCTCTACCTTTCTCACCACTGATGCTATAGTTGCTATTTTACTGCCCAAGAATGAGGAGAAACCCCACTCTAGCTCGCGCTCCGAGTTGAGCCCTCGCGCTCGGGTCTCCTCCAGCTCCGCCGACTTATCTGTTATAGTCGCTTCAATGGAAGCGCATCAGGAGAGAGTTGAAAGGCGTCTTGGCGAGATGGTGGACATAATGTCTTCAATGCTAAAGCTAGTCTAGGAGAGGTTTAATGAAGAACGGGGTGGTAGCCCTTGAGTTGTTGTGATGGTTGCGCTTTTCAAGCGCATTTGCTGATTTCTTTTTTCTCTCTCTACTATGTTTATGTGATTTGTGAATTAGCTCGTTAGGTTTCCAGCTTCTCTTGTTGCAGTTTGTACATCAATGATAATTAAGTATGCTTTTGATTTTTATATCTCTGAGAGCCTTACTACCCTGACTTTTCCTTACTTAAGTTGCTCATTTTTCTCTCTTAAGTTTTGTTTGACATCCTAGCTAGCAAGCGCACTCTACTATCTTTCTTACTGTATGACTTTGCTTTGAATTTTTCGATGATGTCAAAAGGGGGAAAAACACAGGTAAATTCCTCTTTGATTAAGGGGGAAGTATGAGATCGTGCTTGAATTCAGGGGGAATTGAAAACCGGTATGGTTAAGTACCTTGGTAAGTTACTTTGATCTAATTCCGAATCTGAATACTTGATTAAAATTGATATTATTGTCTTCATTGTGGTCACTTAAGAAAGTATTCATGAGCTTACCTGTTTACAGTTTGTCATCATCAAAAAGGGGGAAATTGTTAGTTGAGCTTTAATCATCTTGTTAAAGCTTAATCTATTTCTCTTTGTTTTGATGATAACAAACTAATATGTTTAATCTCTTAGTGTTTTTAAGCCTTCCAGGTCATTGCCATATTTGTAAGGATGCGCTTAAGTCACTTAGAGATGCGCTTGACTGGTCACAGTCGCGCTTAACACCAAGCGGAGAAAGTAAGTTTCGCAAACGGTGTTTAATAAATCCATTCAAGACCAAGAAGTAAGAGTGATCGAGTTTCGAGGGCGTAGAGACGCGCTTGAATGAAGTTGAAGAAAGTTGTCCACGAGGTTCCACTGAAGCTTAGGGTGTGCCAGAGCGCAGGAGAACAAATCTAGACGCTTCGAAGGCTGGTAAAGCGGGAGAGTGCAAGTTGCGTGCACAGGAAGGTGCGAGAAGAACTTCACACTCTTTGGGACGCTACTCCAGGGATCACCAGCGTGGCAAGAGTTTGTTAGAGCTTAAAGCACACGGATTGCTTATGTGGCGTGGATCAACACATGGAGAACAAAACCAAATCACTCCAAGCCGTTGATTAATTCTGGTGAAGTGATCAAGGCACACAGATTGATGAGGTGGCATTTTATTTAGTCTTCGTTTGTTACACGGTTGAGCTATAGGGTTAGCTTAAGACTTGTGTATAAATAGAGTACTATTTCATTCACTTCAAGGGTTGCAAACGTAGAGAATATAGGAAGCTAGAGAGAGCTTAAGAGATTTTTGTTTGTAATCAGAGAGTGTTGAGAGTGCCTTTGTTCTTCAGAGCTGAACTGAGAGTATTGTAGAGAGAGTGCTTACGAGTGAGCTTCTTGTGTTGAAGCGAGAGATTGTAATCACTTCTTAATCAATACAAGTGTAGTGGTGAGTTTTATCCCGAGTCAGCTAGTGACTTAGGGTTCTCACCGTTTGGAAATTCTTGTGTGTGCAAATATAGGTGCGCTTTAACATCTTAAAGCGCGCTTTATTGTCTGTCTAACCTCTTCCGCACTTAAGGACTTTAGTAAATTCATTACTAATAGTTCAACATAGGTTAAGCGCAAGCCAAGTATTCAAAGCGCAATTGAATCCTTGTTAAGCGCAACTAAGGCTTAATGAACCTTAGTGACAGAGAACAATAGCTGATCAAAACACGTGTTTTCTACTTTGGTAACGTGTTATTTCCAACAGATGTGCTTACACCGTTTAAGTGTTTGGCATCATCAAAAGGGGGAAATTGTTAGTTTGAGATTGCTCATACTAATCTCTCCTTTTATTTTGATGATGATAAACACTACATTTAATTTATCTTGTATTTTCCAAGCATTATAGAAATAGCTTAAGAATCCAAGAGAGTCTCTTTGAGCCACCAAACAAGCTAGAGCCTAGCTTTGAGCCTTGCAAAGATAGAGAATATAGCAAAGGCAATCTCAACCAAACCTAAAAAGCTAAATCAACTCTGAAGTGAAGAGAAGAGAAGAGCGTTGAAGGCGAAAGAACTAGTGTAGCGCATATAGAGTCGTTGCGAGCTAGTGAATCCTTTGGTGCAACACAAATGAACAAGCGAGGTCCCAGGTGGAATCCATGCACCAGTGTGTAGGGTATTTGGGCGCAATTAATCGGAATATCGAGAAGCTAAGGATGGGGAAGAATGTGTTTCTTAACATGGATAGTGAGGGACGAGGATCACCAAGCTAGACAAATAAAAGGCTTGCGAGTGGTGTGGTATGGATTGCCAGCATGGACGACTTTATTACAAGTTTGTTGCTCAAGAAAAGTGGAAGCGCGTGGAATTGGTGGTGCTCCTTGGTGGACCCACGCAGGGATTACCAGTGTGGAGCTTTGTTGCAATATGTAATAGAATTCCTCTCTTTAAGAATAAGTTAGGAAGTTTTATATATAGGTGAGATAGGTATTTGTTAACGCACGAGCTTGAGAACCTCATATAGTGAGAAACAGTCTAGTGAGCTTAAGAGAAGCTAGCCCAAGAGAGAAACACAAGAAGATCTAAAACCTTGAGAGTTAGTATAGTTGAGTGATTAAGGAAGATCACAAAATGAAAAGAAAGTTGGGAGGTCAGTACCATTGAGTGTTTAGGGTGAAAAGCTAGTGATCTCAGACGGAGCAAGTGAGTCAACAATACCTTGAGAGTAGCAGACTTGTATTTTGGATGAATATGATTGTATTGAGTGGATAGAGCAAGCGTTTGTAATCTTCATTTGATATATTCAATATATTGGTAAGCTTCATCCCGGGCTTGAGTTAAGCCAGGGGCTCTCACTTTATCGAATCTCTTTGCATATTGAGTTGAGCTTTATTTCTAACAATAATGTTCGTATTTCAGCTAAGTCTCTAATCTCTACATATAAACATACTAGCTACTCGCTTGTTGTGTTCACAAAGGGACTTAGACTCGCTTTGTGTGTTTTTCCATTTCCGCGTCTTAAAAACACTTAATCTAGTCTATCGAGCTACTCTTCTATAAAGTGCTATTTGATCAAAGCGGCTCTATTAAGTGTTCAACAGTGGTTCATTCTTATCTATACTCGCTTTGTTGAATACGATCCTTGTATAGTAGCTTACTAGGTTTTGTGCATTGGATTTAGAGTAAGTGTAACATTATCATTTCTAGTTACACTCGCTTTATCATTATCGACCCTCACTCGTCTCATACATAAACCCACAATTACAACACTTATTAAGACTCTCTCTCAACATAATTTGGCGTTCAGCATAGTACAAGCAATCTTCTCTACTCACAAGGTGATTTAAGCCACTCACTAACATCACGCGACCTCAGCACAAAGTAGTGTTCCTCTAGCTAACCCTTTGTCCGATTCGCACTTGCTATCTCGTCTTAGCAAGTGAATTTTTCCAAAGCACTTATCTCTCTAGCTTTCTCTCCTAAAGGACTTAGCACTCTTGACTTCTCTCTTAGTTCGTTCTAGCCCGTGTGCCTAATATCATCTATTGCACATATTTATAGCATTCCTAAACTTATCATCCAACTAATAGTGAAACTATAATCTATGGAAATGAAGTAGTCCATGCTGGCAATCCGTCTGATCTTCCCACCTCTAGAAAGCATCAATTTCTCCACGCGCTTTGTGCTTCTTCTCTTGAGTAACCATTTTTTCCATGTTGGCAATCCTCTCCACACCCTCAGCGCTTCCTTCATTCATCCAGCTTGGCAATCCCCATTCATCACTATCCATAGGTAGTAGTTCCTTTATCCCCTATCCTTAGCTTCTTGGCCTTCCCTTCACTGCTGTCAAATTCACTACGCGCTGGTGCAGGATTCCTATGTAGGACTCACTTCTTCGCACTTGATTGCATGTACACTCTCTTTGAGTTTGAAGGGCAATCCAATAGCTCTTGCAGCGACTCTCCTTCACTTCAGCTAGTCCTTCCGTCTTCACAACTCTTCTCTTGGGCATTTAATTTTTCTCTTTATTACTTCACACTACTTTGGTGTGACTCGCTTTCCCCGCTAGGTCTAAAGCTAGTCCTCTCATGGACACAGCTAGTCTGCTTGTGTCAAAGTTACTCTCCTAACTCGTCGAGCTAGTCATGGAAAGTTTATCACACACAATGGAAATCAAATAATTATATTTATCATCATTAAAACAAGCAAAATGATTGAGCTAGCTAGTTACACACTCTAGCTCAAATCAACAATTTTTCCCATTTTTGATGATGACAAACACTTAAACAATAAACCACAATATATTTCAAAAGGTACTCAGTTAAGCTATAGATATGCAATGAAGATTAAAATGATACTTTCAGATATAACAAATTAGTTAAATATCTTGCTAAAAACACTTAGCAAGAGTACATTTGTTCCCCCTTAGACCAAGCTGATCTAAAATCTCCCCCCTTTGTTGAATAAGGTATGAATCTGTTTACTCCCCCCCTTTTAACATCATCAAAAAATGCAATTGTAATTCATGCAAAGGGAACTAAATTGTAATAGGGCAAACAAGCTAAACTCGGTAATCATGCATATTAAGTCATTAAGTATAAAAAGGTAAGGTAGAACCATGCAAAAACAACAAGATTATAGACAGAAGAAGGTAGACTATATTACCATGAAAATCCTTACACATATGTTACTGGGGAGACCTAAGATTACTAGTTATACTTTCAAGCAAGAAAAAGCAACACAAGAAGCACATAAACACACAAACATTAGAAACACTCTAGGCATCACGCTGACGTGTAAGAGAAACTAGAGTCTATAGGATGCGAGAATGTTCATCTTGGCGCTCTGTCATCAACTGAAGTTGTGGGATTATCTTTGATAGTCGTTTTTCAAGTGTAGAGAACTAGATCTGAATATCTTGAACCATTGATGCATGAGACTTGCTGGCAGCCGGTGTAGTTAAATCTCGAGACTGGGTGCGTGAGGAGCTGTAGAAGACTGAGCATCTATTATGTCAAGCCGGGATTTGGCAATCTTCTCAGGATCGAGAGTTTTGTTCTCCATGAGTTCTTTGAGGAGCTCTTCCTTGGTGAGCTTAGTGATAGGGGATTGTTCTTCCATTTGGTCTGAGGAGTTGTGGGTTTGGGGATTATGAGACTTGGCTTTCTGAGGAGAAATAAGGACTGGGCGAGTTGGAGAAAGTGGGAATTTTGTGATTTTTGAGAGGGGGGTAATTTTAGCACACAGTAAAGATCAATAGTGAACGCATACCCATGTATATATAGTGTAGCTCTCTTTTAAAAGATTTACCACTTAACCAACAGCTTGATTCTCGTAATGACTAGCTCACAACAGATCTCTCTCTACAACGACTCTATTAAATGACTAGAATCTCTGAAGCGCGATACAACAGCTATATGAAAATACCTTTTCTGAGAAGCGCTTTTCTGATAGATATGTGGTGATGTAAATAAACACACTGTAACGGCTATGAGAGACGCGTTGGCAGCGAGTATGATGCGTTCTGAAGTCTATGTGTGGCTTTTTTGAATCCATTTATACTGTATCACTGAGCCATGTATCCTTGTTGAATCGATTTATACTGGATCACTGGACTACTTATTAAGACTGCACTTTTTCTGAGCCGCAAAGATTACCTTCCTTATTAAACAAACTTAGCAGTTAAGCAAACCTCATTAGCAACATAGACTGCCTCTTCAGCTACTCTTACACAAATGCTTGATCATGCTAGGATTGTAAATCAAGTGATAGATGCACCCAATGTATCATTTAAGCATGTAAACGAATAAAAGGAAAATGCACATTTCTCAAGTAGAGACATAACACACTCACACTCAGCATATAATGAATATAACGTATGTACATATAGAGGCTAACTTGCTTTTACAAAAAAATGAATACTTCCTATTGTGGAGTTTATCAAGGGAATAAGGAAGTGTTACAATAATGTAAGACAAGGGACACAGTAGGAATGGATCATTTCTTAAGGATTGTAATAAAGCAAGAAGACGATCACCATTCTCTATTTGTGTCACAAGATGAGCATGCAATTGGCTAAGACTATAATCAATAGCTTACATGCAATATACTACCTTAGCTAGATTGGATTGTGAAATAGATGATGCAAGAAAACCAAGCAAGCAAGAAGCACAATCCAATTGAAGTTCCCAAAGTAGAATTAAACTGCATAATTCATAGTAAAAGTATGGGAGAAACTTACAGCACATATCTTGCTTCAGCTAAGAAGATAAGATAGAAAATCTAGCAGAAGCCCAAGGCGTAGAAAAATATCCATGCAATGCGCCTTAGAAAAGATACGGTGTTGCAGTTATGCCGTTCTGGAATTATAAGATATAGTTCAGCGAGTTGAATAAAGATTCGCTTGAAGTCCCTAGACACTTGCTTGAACATATCTGAGTCTCGCTTGAAATAATGTATGCAGTTGTTCCTTGAATGAGAATCACTTTGAATAAAGCTTATACTTTACCACATATAAGTAAAAATTATGTAAGATAAGAGAAAAAGATATGTGTATTAGTCAATGAGGCACGCTTGATTCTTCATTTCAGTCTTGAAAGAGATAGGAAACTCCTTCTTATTTATGAAATAAGAGTATCTTCAGATCTGACGTTGTAGCTTCTACTCTAGATTTCAACCTTCAAGATAAGATCAAGCTTTTTGTTTCCAGCAAAGAGTTGACTTCGTAGAAACGTTCACGATTCCAGAACTGTAGAACCTTCATCTTCATAGTTCTAGGAACTCACTCATAATAGATGTCATTGTTAAGATCTAGCACTTGGTGAGGTTTACCTTTGGAAGGCATTCTTCGTTGTGCTCTAGCTTGTTTGTGCTTGGCTTTTAAGGGCCTAATACGCACAAGAGGAGTCTTAGATGACTCCCTCTAGTCAAGCTTGTCTTTCCAAATACTCGCTTGATCGATCTTGTCCTCAAATATAGTCTCAACAGACTTGTAGGACTTGGAGCGCTCAGATCGAGCTTGTCTTCAGATAGACTCGCTTTATCAAATTCACCCTTAGATTCAGCCATTTCATACATATGGGGTATAGAGGAGATTTCAAGTTTAAGAGGACTTACCTCAAAATCAAATTCAGCCTCGGGATATTCGATGATAAACAAGCACTTCTCTGGTGCTTCTCCAACATCTAGTTCATTATCCGAATCTCCCCACAAGGTCACAAAAGGCTTTCCTTGGTGGTGTATCAGGTCCACTTGGTTCATTCTTCGAATACACCTTTGCACTTATGCAGTCTTTGGCCATGTGCTATTTACCATTGCAATTGAAGCATGTGATATCCTTGAGGCCACGTTGCTTGTAGACTTTGCGTTGAAAGTCACCTTGCTTCTTAAAGAACTTTCTGACAAGCTTAGTCATCATTTCCACTTTCGGATCTTCTTCATCGTTGTCTTCCATCTTTTGAAGTACTCGGGTCAGCTTGAGTGTCGTTGCATTTGATTCCTTTTATGCTAGCGACTCTCTTTGGTCCTCACTTTCTTGTATTCTATGTTTTTCAACAAGTACAGATACAGGAAGCTCTTTGGTTTCTTTTTTCATTAGCATAATGTTTTATTAGTATCAAATTTAGAATTGACACCACGAATGAAGGCTAACGAGAGTTCCTAGGGTTCTACCTTAAGTTTGGATGAGGACATTTTGTCAAATAGTACCTGCAATCTCGAGTGATAATCTGATATAGACTCTCTTTCATTCTTTGAAAGAGTGGAAATCCCTTTGGAGCTCGAACTTACGGTTGTTCTTCATGTCTTCACTGGTGTTGTGCATGTCTATGATAGCTTCTCACATGAGCTTTGCAATAGACAGTGACATGATTTTTTCGATGTCCTTTCGAGAGAGAGAATTCAATATGAGTTGATTTGCCTTCGCATTCTTCTCCAGCGTAGCATATTCAGTTGGTCCCCATTTTGATGTGTTTATTTCGTCCTATAGCTTGTCTTAAACTTTTTCAATAATCATCCAACATTGATAATAAGTTTGTTGGATGTAATTCTTTGACATAATGAGCCACCATTCCAGTTCACCCTCAGCTAAGATATGAGGATTAGCTAAAGAGATCCCTAGGTTGAAAACGTTTTTATCGTTTCCCGTGATTCAAAATATGAGAGATTCAGAATAAATGCAATTTGAGCGACCTTTGCTCTGATACCAAATGTAGGTTTAGCTATTAGGATCAGATCAAGTATCTCTTGTAAAATAGTAGCTTGATCGACTTTCTAAAGTGTTTTAAAGATATAGAAGTTGAAACCACGTTTAAGTTAGTCTAATCTCCAAGTTAAACACAACAAGCTAGTTAGCTAGTGTGTTAGAGTTTCGGAAGTGGAGATTATCTACCATACTTTAACTTAAAAAGGTTTGTAAATAAGTTCAGCTCAAATGCAACGATTTTTCCCAAGGTGAGAACACTAAGCTTCTACTAAGCTCAGGATAAAACTCGCCACTAATAGATTATATTAATCAAGAGTAATTATAACACTTAGTAAGACTCTCTCTCAACAGAATCTAGCATTCAGCACAGTACAAGGAATCTTCTCAATGCTCAAGGTGATTGAGGCCACCCATTAACTTCACACGACCTTGGAACAGAGTAGCTTTCCTCTAGCTAGTCCGATTTGCTCTTGCTATTTTCCTCTCAAGAAGTGAAGTTTTCCTAAGCACTCATCTCTCTAGCTTTCTCTCCTAAATCTTTTAGCTCTCTTGGATTCTCTCTTAGCTCGTTCTAGCTCGTGCATCTAACATCACCTACTAGACATATTTATAGCATTCCTAAACTTATCGTCCAAGTGATATCTGAACTATAATCTATGGCATTGAAGAAGTTCATGTTGGGAATCCATGTGATCTTCCCACCTACGAAAAGCATCAACGTCTCCACGCACTTTGTGCTTCTTCGCTTGATCAACCGTTTTGTCCACGTTGGCAATCCTCTCCACACCCTCAGCACTTTCGTCGTTCATCTAGCTTGGTGATCCATGTTCATCACTATCCATAGGTAGAAGTTCCTTTATCTCCTATCCTTAGCTTCTCTGCCTTCCCTTCACTGCGCCCCAATTCACTACGAGCTGGTGCAGGATTCCTCTTTAGGAATCACTTCTTTGCACTTGATTGCATGTACACTCTCTCTGAGTTTGAAGTGCGATTTACTAGTTAGGGCAGCGACTCTCCTTCACTTCATCTAGTCCTTCCATCTTCACAACTCTTCTCTTGGGCATTTTATTCTTCTCTTTATTACTTCACACTACCTTGAAGAGACTCGCTTTCCCCGCTAGGCCTAAAGCTAGTCCTCACATGGACTCAGCTAGTCTGCTTCTGTCAAAGCAGCTCTCCTAACTCCTTGATCTATTCATAGAAAGTTTATCACACAAAATGTACATGAAATACTTATGTTTATCATCATCAAAACAAGCGAAATGATTGAGCTACGTAGTTACACACTCTAGCTCAAACCAACATTATATCTCCCTCTATATGTTTTCCATAAACTCTGTTATTACCCTCTCCCTCAATAGCTCTCTACAAATACACTTCTTCTCCTCATAAAGCCCCAATTCTCAAGCCAAAAAATATAAAGAGCACCTCAAACCCTAAAATGGCCAACAAAATCCCTATTCCCATGCCAACCAAGGAAGAGGTCTTTAAAGAGTTATGTGCATCTCGTGGGTTAGATCTTCAGCAGCTTGTGCAACACAGGCTTGAAAGGTTGACTGCACAGAAATCTCTCCCTCCTTCAATGCCCAAAACCCTAGCGAGTATGCTTTGAAATTTTATGAGCTTAATTGTCTAAGGGTTTGTCAATATCAAAAGGGGGAAATTGTTGGTTTGAGGTATAGTGTGTAACAAGCTAGCTCAAACGTTCCGCTTGTTTTGATGATAACAAACCTAAGTATTTGATGTCATTTGTGTGTTCTAAGCTAATCTGGTATAGCTCGAGGATTTCTGAGAGTAGCTTTGACACAAGGGGACTAGCTGAGTCCACGATGAGACTTGCTTAAGGTCTAGCGGGGAAAGTTGATTCTCGCCAAGAAATGATAAGTGTTGCAGAGAAGAAATAAGAAGGCAAAAGGACTAGATCTAAGCGAGAAAGAGTCGATGTAAAGCTAGTGGATCGCGCTTCATAGAGAAGAGAGAAGATACAAGCAATAGAGAGAAAAGCAAGAGTCTACAGGTGGAATATTGCACAAGCGCATAGAGGATTTGGTCAAGTGAAGCGAAGGTCGTTGAAGCTATAGCTTAAGGGAAATGGAAACAATATGGAATTTTTTAGGATTTCTACTTCTTTATAGTGGATGGACGGGGATCGCCAAGCTGGACAAATTAGAGACGCGATGAAGATGTGGATTGATAATGCAGATGAGCTGAGAAGATCAAGTGAAGAAGCACAAAGTGGTCGAGGCCGTTGTTGCATTTTAGGAGCGCAAATGATAATAGGAATCGCTAAGGTGGTTGTCTTCATTGTCGCTTGATATAGATTTGCTTGCTTTAGGGTTTAAGTTAGAAATACTATATAATTGTGCATTAGGTGTTGTTAGGCACACGAGTCCGTAGATTTAAACGAGACTTTTAGACCTTCACTTGCTAAGAGAGAAAAAAGCAGTTAAGCCTAAAAGAGAGATAGAATGAAAGCTATTAGGAGCTTAAGTCGTTGTGAAGAGAGATAGTGTCTAAAACACCTTAGAGATTGATTAAGAGAGATTGCTTGTATGTGATAAAGGCAACTTGTATTGTGAGAGAGAGTTACTTAGAGCTAAGAGTAGCTCGAGTGTGTAATTTCTCTTGATTAATATAAGTTTAGTGATGAGTTTTATTACGAGCTTAATAGAAGCTTAGGGTTCTCACCTTGGAAAAATCTTTGCATTGAGCCAAGTTTTTTAATTCATATTACCAAGCTCATTATTGTAGCTAATCTCTCATTCCGCAATTTTAACTCTATAGGTCAATAGCTATTAGAGTTAATCTTTGAGATTAGAATACATTACTTGTGTTTTCATTATATACATCTTGAAACACTTGAAAGCGAGCCGATCAAGTCACTCGACCTACAATAGGATTAAGCCTTTTCTTGGTGAGGTTATAGATAACAATCAAGGAGCCTTTATTCTGGGCAGGCAAATTTCTCAATCATATACTTGTATCTAAAGAGCTTGCTAGAGGTTATGATAGAGCCAACACATCTCCTAGATGTTGCATTCAGATTGACCTTCAAAAGGCCTACGATTGTGTGTCATGGAATTTCACTGAAGATGCTATGAAATACTTAAACTTTATAGATCAATTCATTTAATGGACTATGGGTTGTATGACTTCTGCTAGTTTCTCTGTCATTATTAATGGTGAAGCTAAAGGGTTTTTTCAAGAGAGAAGAGGATTACGTCAGAGCGATTCTTTATCTCCATACCTTTTTGTGATTGTTACGAAAGTGCTGTCCACAAAGCATCTTTTGTTTAGTAAGAAAGGGGGGGGGGGCGGGTTCTATCATCCTAAATGCAAACTAATCAATCTTGATAGTACGGATTTTGCGGATGATCTCATGATCTATTGTAAGCCCAAAGTCTCCACTTTGAATCTGATCAATGAGTGCCTTGAAGAATTTGGTATTGAATTTGGCATGTTTGCTAATGCTACTAAAACAAAAATCTTTTATGATGGTCTTTCATAGGGAGAAATTTCTCGGTGTAATGGAATTTTAGGCTAGGGGTGTTTCCAATCAGATATCTTGGAGTCCCCTTGCACTCAAAATCTCTTAATCATGGTGACTTCTACCCTCTCTTTAATAAACTCAGTAGTTTGATTAATCCTTGGAGTATTAAGAATATTTATTACATGGGTAGAGCTCAGATTATCAAAGGTCAATGAGGGTATTATTACTTGAGGCTATTTGTAGGTCTTTCTTGTGGGCAGGCAAGAGTGAGAGTAGATGATGCTTTGTAGCTTGGATAAATGTATGCAAAACTTATGATGAAGGTGGTTTGAACTTCAAATAATTGTGTCATGAAATAAGACTCTATTGTTTAAAGCTTTCTAAGAAATTCATACTGGGCATAGTAATTTGTGGACTAGATGGGCTTGCAGGAATTTGATTAAAAGTAAAGATGTTTGGATAGTTTAGATTAAGAACGATGTCTCAAGGGAGTGGATATGTACGGTTCAAGTGAGAAATAAGATCAAAGTTGTCTATAATCAGCACAACTCTGACTGGCATGCTAAGGCTAATGGTAGGTTTGACACTCCTAAACTCTTCAATTTTCTTAGACCTCAAAGTTTTATTCGTGATTGGACTAACATTGTTTGGAGTAAACCAGTTCCCCTTGGGTGGAGCTTCCCTTGTTGGCTTGCCACTCTTGGTAAGCTACCTACTTCACAGAAGTTAACTAGATGGGGTGTGATTCAAGATCCTACATTTAGCCTTTGTAAGGAGCAAACTGAAGATGATGCTCATCTTTGGAAGGATCATAAGACAGCAAAGAAAAATTTTGACATTGTTTGGTCTTGGTAGGGAATTCAGACTAGGAAGCAAAGCCTAATAGAATGGTGGAGTTGGTTTGGAGTTGAGAGTAGGAAGAACAATAACATCTATATGTGCAGGTTGATGGTAGTTGTTGTCATCTATTATAATACTTGGCAACTAAGAAACAAAGTGATTCATGAAGGGATTCTGATCAATGAATAGCAATGTGTACAAGCTATTATTTATCAATGCAAATTTACAACTGTGACTCAAACTATGTATATGAGTAGAAGAGTTAAGGCTATGATTGGAAGGAACATGAATCATTGATTTTTGTCATTCTTTGTAGATTGATTATAAGGATTCTTTGGGGTTTGAATATACTTAATTACCATTTGTCAAAAAAAATAAACCTCATAAGACCTTCATTTTGCTCATTTAGTGCATTTCTCTCTTTCAGTGGTCATCAATAACCTATTGTGCTAGCTCACTGAATGGTGGATTAATCCAATCTGTAATATTACAACCTCCTTCATTATTTGGTTTCTTCATATCATATGTGAAAATTTTTGGGCCATCCCCAAAACCTTCTCACATAGTTCCACCCGCCCTCGACGTATAGTTGAACTAAAGGAAAACCACAGTAACACACTTTATTTGTTGTGACTGATGAGGTAGATGAAGAAGTCATCTCATGTCAATGCTAACATATTACAAAATGTGAGTAAGATGTTATGGAATAGGGCTTGTGGGTGTAGAAACCATTTCCTAACAAACACTCTTTTATAGGAAATATTACTTGTGCTCGACAGTTGTATATGTGTTGTAACCAGCTTCTATCCTTTGTGGATGTAAACCAGTTGTAACCAACTTTGAATTTAAGAAATCACATGGAACCTTGATGCTTTGCATTGCCATAATATATTTACAAAAACAAGCTTCATACTAGTAGAGCAGAACAAATAAACCTTAAAATCCATGATGAAGTAGGTTACACGCGAGATATCATCAAGGTGGTGATTTCATGTGATATTTCGGTCCACAATATCCCAAATAGGTCATTTACTACCATTAACAATCAATACAAACTCTTTCATTCATTTAAAAATTGTCTTCATCTTACTGCATGGGCTTACAATCCCATATAGCCTATCATCATGATTTGATGGGATTTTCTTGTCAAAAATATCATAAAAGGCATAAATAACCATTTACAACCAATTAAAATACTTACAAACCCTTAAAACACCTCAAAACACATTATAGCTTGCCTCGCCATGACCATGCTCTTGGCAACTCGTCACGAGGTGCCAAGTCACTACCCGTCATGAGCAATAAACCAGTGAGCTGTGATGAGGTGACTATGTTCGTCTCGTGATGAGCCACTAAGGAACTCCCGTGACAAGCCGCAGTGTGACGGGTAGTAAAAATGTGTTGCGACATATAGCCGGCCCAAAAAAAGCTGAAATAGGCAGAATTTCCAATCCGGATTTGGATAGTCTTACCTTAACTGATTTTTTTTTTAAAAAAAAAGGAAAATGAATTGATTGATACATCAGGATTGTGATATATTTTAGATTTTTTTATAAAAATACCGGTTATTTAAGCAGAATTTAATTTGGTATTATTAAAGCACAGTTTTAAAAACTTAATACATTTTTATCATAATACAAGGGACATTTTTCATTATGGATGTCCAGAAAATTTCTTTCTATTTATCATTATATTAAATTTTTTAATTTTTTCCTTATCTCATCCCAATATATTTTTTTACTCTTCTCACTCTTTTTATCATCGCTTTTCACTTCTCTCTCTCCTACTTCTCTCTATTTCTCTCATCTAATCATTTTAATTTTCACTTTCCCTCTCCTTCAATCATTAATATCACATTTTTCTTAATTTTCTCAAAAAAAATTAGTTGCCCCTTATATTATGGGACGGAAGGAGTGTCATTTTATCATTTTTTTCCTTATTTTACCATATTTAATTCTATGTAATTGTTATGCTAACCTACTTTATTTTTCTAGGGACACTTTAGTAGGGCTATTTAGAGAAAGAAATTTCTAATGACACTTGAGTAGGGTTATTTTTGCAATAACACTTTAGTCGGGTTATTTATTTTTCTAAGGCACATTAGTAGGGTTATTTTACCATATTTATTTCTATGTAATTATTTCCCGTTGATATTGTGCCTTGTATTGGGCATAGAGCACATCGTTAGAAGGAACACGGATTGGGGTTTTGTCGCCCATTTGGTTATGAGGAGCTTTTCTGTTCTGGGGTTAGGATGATTGGGAATTTTGAAGAGCGAGAGAGTAGATAGAGATTGAGTGAGCAGCGAGGGTAAAGATGGA
This sequence comes from Phyllobates terribilis, assembly GCF_046119375.1. Taxonomy (NCBI): domain Eukaryota; kingdom Metazoa; phylum Chordata; class Amphibia; order Anura; family Dendrobatidae; genus Phyllobates; species Phyllobates terribilis. The sequence continues at coordinate 30,049 of NW_027369516.1, forward strand.
GTTTAATGAATTTATAGCGAGGGAGAGATTTAATCAAACACAGTAAAGGTTTCAAGCGACTCCTTACCCAGGTCTAAATAGTTTAGCACAATCTTTCTCTGCAAGATCCACCGTCACAAAAAACGACTATAATTCAGCAATGGATACATCTCGATACTCGCAGATCTGCAACTTAAAAAGATACACATTTATGGATGTGTTGTAACATCTAGATGTGGCTTTGTTGGATTTATTTAGAACTAGATCACTGAGCCATGTATCTTTTATGAATCTATTTAGAGCTAGATCACTTAGCTACTTTTTTAGACCATTACAACCTCGAGCCTCAAAATTTCCTTCTGCCTTAATCAAACTTCCACATTAAGCAAACCTCAATTTTCTATTAACCCATATCAGCCACAGACTGCCACCTCAGCTACTACTCACATAAATGTTTGATTGTTCTAGAGATGTGAAGCGTGTAATTTATGTGTCAATTATAACCAATTAAGCATGAAAGAATAACGAGAAATGCACATTTCACATAGGGTACAATACAAACTCACACTCATTTATATGTATATATCAAGTATGTGCATATAAGGGATAGATGGGCCTTTGTCACAAAAATGAATACTTCCACATGTAGAGTTTATAAAGGGACTTAGGAAGCGTTACATTTAGGTCAGCTAGGGACACTATAGGAGTGGATCATTCCTATAGGCTTGTAATATGGTTAGAAGATGATCTATTTGTGGAACAAGAAGAGCATGCAATGGGTTCTGACTATAAGCTATAGTTTTGATGCAATATACAACTCTAGCTAGATTGGCCTATTGCAATAGATGATGCATGAATAAGAATAAAGTAAGAAGCACAATCAAACTAAAGTTCCCAATAAAGATAAATTTGCTAATTCATAGTCAAAGTTGAGAGAAACTTACAGTGCATATCATGCTTCGGCTAATATAGAGAGAAGAAACCAAGATGAAGCATAAGGCTTAAAAAGATATACATGTAAAGTGCCTTAGAGATATATTTGTTGTTTTGCTCTTCTAAAGTACAATATATAGTTCAGCAAGATAGATAAAAACCCGCTTGGATGCTACAGGGTCTCGCTTGAATAGTCCCGAGTCTCGCTTGAAATATAATATGTAGCATTACCACAAATGAGTCTCGCTTGAACAAGTGACACCTAACTCACATAGATACACATATCTGAATAGATAGGAGTGAAAGCGATGCATGTTGACACATTAGCACGCTTTATTTCTTTCGTTTCACCCATTTAGGGGATGATTCTCCTCCCTTAGTATGAAATGAGAGTAGCTTGATAGTTTGACATTGTAGCTCCTACTCTACATTTGGTTGACAGTTTTTCTTCAACATTCTCATCTAGATCATCTAGCTTGGTTAGTATATTATCAAGAATGCTCGCTACGGTTGAGTCAGTGCTTTGAGCTATACATTTTCCTTTACAAAGCTCACAAGATTTGGTGAGAAGGGTGGGATCTATAGACAATTGTTTAGTGAGCTCAACTGTTTGTTCCCTTAGATCATTTAGCTCTTCTTGTTAAGCTCTCACTTTAGCTTCAAGAGCCTTGTGATATAATACTAATTCATTTAAAAGCTCAACCAGGTTTCTCTTAGGAAGAAGTTCAAAGTTAAGAGAGTTTACCTTGATGTCTTCATCTGATTCGGAGTCTTCATCAGCTACTAAGCACAACTCCTTTTCTTCTCCATAGTCTAGCTCATCGTCTAAATCACCTCATAAAGTGACAAAGGCTTTTCTCGTGGAGTTTCGGATGATCATGGATCTACTTTAGCACTGGTACATGCTTTAGCCATGTGTCACTTTCCTTGATAGTTATATCACACCACATCTTTGAGTTTGCTTGGCTTGGATTGATCTCTTTGAAAGCCACCTTGTCTCTTAAAGAACTTCTTGACGAGTTTTGTTATTATTGCAATGTCCCGGTCTTATTCATGGTCATCAACAGCATTGTCTTCCATCTTTTGAAGAACTCGGCTGAGCTTAGTGCCATGCCCCTATTTTCCTTAGCTGCGAGCGACTCATTTAGATCTTCTCTTTCTTTCACTCGGAGTTTGCCAGCTAACACAGAAACAGAGAGCTCTTTCATCTCTTTAGTTATAAGAATTATTCTCTTAGAGGTATCAAATTTAGAATTTACCCCATGAATGAAAGCAAGATAGAGTTCCCAAGAGTCAATTAAGTCCAGCTGAGGACATCTTATCACATAATACCTGGAATCTCGAATGATAATTGGAGATTGATTCGATGTCACCCATCTTGAAAGAGTGGAAATCTCGTTGGAGCTCAAATTTGTGATTATTCTTCATGTCTTGATGCATGAGTGCATATTGATGATCGATTCCCACAGGAGTTGATCTATTGGCAATGACATGATCTTGCCTATATCGTTCTGAGACAGAGAATTTATAATAAGTTGCTTAGCCTTTTTTCTCTAAAGATGCATATTCGGTTGGACCCATTTGAATGTGTTCGTTTCAGCTGTGATCTTCTCTTCACCTTTCTCTATGATTCTCCAATATTGATAGTCCGTTTGTTATATATAGTTCTTATCCATGGTTTAACCACCAATTTAGTTCTCCCTCAGCTAAGAAATGAGGCTTAGCTAAAGAGATACCTGGGTTAAAACCAAGCTTATCATTCCCCATGACTCAAACTATTGAGAGAGTATGAATCAATGCAAGAGAAACCTGGCCCTGATAAAAATTGTAGGATCGATGATCTAAACTTTAGTAATCTCAAGTTAAACTCAAGTAATTATGGAAGCTATAGAGTTAGATTGTGGAATAGAGATTAGCTGTGATTAAGCACAATTAATATGAATTAACGATGCTTGGCTCCTGTAAAGTTTTACCAAGGTAAGAACCCTAGACTTATAATAAATCTGGGATGAAACTCACCACTAACTTGTATTATATTAAGAACAATTACAGACTTACGCTACTCCTAGCTTTGTGCAACTCTCTCTCGAGATACAAGTAACGTTCAGCTCATACAAGTAATGTCTCTCTACCAAGGTCCTAAGCGTTTTAGTCTATAGCTTTGCTCCCAGCGACTTAAGATCTATGTAGCTTTCATCTAGCTTTCTCTCTAGCTTAATCTATTTGCTCTCTTCACCTCGTGACACTCAAAACTCGTGCCTAACAACATTCCTATGCACGCCTTATATAGCCATTCTAATTTACAACCCTAATCTAGCAATTCTATACTTGTGTTGCATTTGAAGACAGCCACTTCAGTGATCCACGTGATCATCTTCATCTCATAAATGCATCAACGCTCCTTATCACTTTGCGCTTCTTCAGCTTGAACATCACGTTGGAAATACGTGCCTTCATTGCTTCTTTTGATTTGTCCAGCTTGGCGATACCCTTACATCCACTATGCAAAACTAGAAATCCTAAAAAACTCCAGTTGCTTCCATTCCCCATAAGTTTTACCTTCAACGACTTTCCCTCCTCGGACCGAATCTCCTAAATGCACGCCTATGATTCCACTCATGGAAACGCTTTAATCCAATTACTTGTATTTCTTCTCTTTTCTTCTCAAGTGTGATCCTCTAGCTTTATAGAGCAACTCGCTCGCTAGACCTTCCGCCTTTTTATTTCTTCACTTCACACTTTATTATGTCTTGGGGAGATTCAGCTTTCCCCGCTAGACCCTCAGTGGTCACAGCTAGTCCCCTTGCGTTTAAAGTACACCTAGAACTTCTCAATATATACCCGGTTAGCTTAAACCACACAAAGAACATCAAATACTTGAGTTTAATATCATCAAAATAAGTGGAAATATTTAACTAGCTCATTCCAGCTCTAGCTCAAACCAAAAATTTCTACCTACAATCTTCGTACCTTTTCATTAGCCATGTCTATCACTCACCGCAGTGGATCTTGGAGATTGATCAATGAGCGGCCCGTACCAATAGCTACCTCTCTGGTGTTGTCATCCATGAATTTTGTTTTCCCATGCCTCCCGAGAATACCCTTTGTATTCACAGCCTTTCTAGGTTGTGTGTACTACAAAAGGCATCCTTTGATAAGGTCATTCAGGTGTTTGCATTTTTCTTAATTGTTCAAATTGATTGTCTTAGTTACTAATTCATATTGCTTGTAATGGTACAAATTGACCCATCTTTGAGATCGAAACTTAATTGTTTAAATATTGATCATCTTATTGCTGCTTAATGGATTAATCCTGAAAATTACAAGAACAATTTCCTTTGAATTAAGGGTTCTACTCAGGATCAGGATCAAGGTGTAAGATTCAGTCAGTGATAGATTTTTTTGGTAGAAATGGTTATAAAATTTGTCACATGGTATAAAATTCAGTTAGTGAATCAAATTAATCTTATCTATGATGCCAACGATGATGTTCTGGTACAACACCATCACATTAATGGTTTAAATTAGTTGTTCTTATGTTCATGAATTGACTTGCATGTTTTCTAATTATCACATGGTGTTTTGATGCATAATCATAAGATTCAGTTAATGATAGAATTTTTCATAATAAGAATATTAAGGTATTGCATATAACAAGGTAGTAAAATTCCAATATTGAACGTTATTGGAATGATGTTTTTGGAGGATCTTATACAAGTGAAAGGTGTGCCTACATTTAGTCATGGTTATAACATATTGCCCTTTTTCAGGTTCATTCTAGATTAGTATCATAATCCTATGTTTTTTAATGTCATTTTTTTCAATACATTAATTAGACATGTAAATTAAACCGTTTAGGCTAACTTGGTGGCACCAGTGATAAGAAGCAAATATACTTAAACTTTTGAAGTGCTTTCCACGTCTTAAAGGATGAGGAAGAAGATGGGAAGAAGAATAGCTTCCTTTGAGAAGAAAGGTTGAAGAAATGACAATGGACAGATGAAGAAGATGAATTTCATTTCCCAACATGGCCATACTAGCTGGTATTTCGTCCCTCAACTTCTAACTTTCTCGTCTACTGTTGCATATCTTAAATCTTTATACCTTGTTTGAACAAGCTAATTAGAAAACAAGGTTACACCATCTCGCCTTTATTGTACATTATTCCCTCTGTTTAGGACTTGGGAACTGGCTTGCTTTATCCCCTGAAACTTTGGACTTCATTCATACACTATGAAGAAACGAGTGTAATATAGGTTAAATACAAGTTTTATACTCTTATTTGCCCCTGGTACCAACTTTATACACAAATATGTGTGGAGATGGTATCGAATCAAATAAGGTGAAGACCCAATAAATTTGAACATGCATATTGTGTATGTGGTTTCTGTATATCTATTTATACATAAACTTGTTTTTCTTGTATTGTCTAATTTTTAGTGACCGAATATTTCTGGATTTCAACAACGTGTGTATTCCAAACCTCTCCCATGAGTCTTTTTCTTGTATGATCTCTCCCCAGTCAAGGTGAGAAGCCACCCTGGTAAATCATAAGTGGAAAAAACTAAAGTTTATGTTCTTAGGCAAGGTTTCACAACAATTCCTGGTTCATTGTAGCTTAGCTCAATGAAATATTCTAACTTCACCCATAAGATGATTCTAAATTCCAATTTATGTAGTATCTTTTTCTTTTTTCCATTTTTCATAAATCAAGCTTTATAGACTCTGTCTCGAAGTACTTGATTCCTCTTTCAAGTGTATTGTACTATCTTTTAAGTTTTCCCATTCTCATCCCCTAATTCCTTCAATTTTACATCCTCTTCTCATTGCGATCTCTTGTTTTTCTTTCAGTTAAGCTAAATGTTATTGTTATTTATACAGAATCATGTTTAATTATCTTTGTAAGGCTTGTGAAGTAGGTATGGTGTTTAAATATTGCTTTCATTACATTGTATAGTTGTTTGCCTCCTCATTTCATTTATGGGGTTGTTCCTTTAGATGTTTGATTTTTGAAAGTTGTAGCTTGTTGAATTCCATCCCTCATTGCCAATTGCTTCCTTTTTTCTTCGTTGATAATAAGTTGTCCTTTTCATGACGGATTTTTTCTTTTAGATTGATTCTTGTTTCATCTGATATCATGTTCTTTCTGTGAATTAAAAACTATATAGCTCAAATTTTCCACTTGCATCACTTGCAACTAGTTTTAGTAAGTTTCCAAACAATATTTTAAATTGTTTGGGAATTTAGGTGTCTTTCTTCCAATTGCAATTGTTGGTGTGTAATGTAAGTGTCATTAAATATATTATTACGTCTGAGCTAAAATTTTGACTTGTTTGGTTCTCTTATAGGCCAAACAAAGACCAAGGCCATTTGAGGCTATTGAAGAGGATGATTGGTCGTTCTTAAAGACGAAGGCATTTACTAGCACAGTAAATACTAACTTCAAATGTCTTCTATATCCTAAATTCTTATAGATGATATATGCATAGGTTTAGAAGAGAAATAGTCTGTACATGGTGATTCTGTTTTTGCGTAGGTGAATTCTGGAGATGGGCATATTTTGAACTTTCTATTAAGGAAAATTTTGGTGATAATTTCATGAGAGACTCTTTGGGTTTACTTTCCTTTAGTATCTAAGGAATATCAACCTTTTACATGTGAATCGTGATGCAGTTTAACAATTTGTCTTTGAAGGTATAAGCGCTATTTAATTTAAGATTAAATCATTAGATACTGGATCCGAGTTTATAATTAGTGGTTTTATATTTCAATATAATGGAATTTGTTTGTATTAATATGATCTATATAGAACATGGTAACCACGCATCATGAGTTATATCTAAAAAATAATTCCTTTAGAATTCTGAGTATTTTTTTTAATTCCTTTTTCCATCAACTAGACGTAGGATTGATGATCTATTAATCTCAATTAAACTCAAATAACTATGAAGCTATAAATTTCTAAGTGCGGAACGAGATTAGATACAATAATGCATATGTAATTTGAGTTAAATATGCTAAGCTCTTGCAAGGATTTTTCCAAGGTGAGAACCCTAGACTTCTATCAAGTATGGGATGAAACTCACTACTAACTTGTATTAGTTTAAGAACGATTAAACACTTAAGCTACACCTAGCTTTGTGCAACTCTCTCTCACAATACAAGTAACATTAAGCTCATACAAGTAAACTCTCTCTATCAGGCTCCTAAGTGTTTGAGGCTATAGCTTTGCTCACATCGACTTAAGCTCTATGTAGCTTTATGACGAGACGTCTTTTAGCCATGTCAAAATAATAATTTACCTAATTGGATCCTCTACAAGTAGAGTGGAAAGAAAGGGCCGATCTCACAGGGAGTCTGGTATCAATTCTTATGAAATTAATCTAATTAACTTCAAGGTAACCAAAAGGGGGAAATTGACGTAAACTAACTAAACTAACAACTAGGAAACAAATACGAGAAAGCACTTTATTCCACAAGTATCCATACAACGAAATGATAGGTTGATCATTGACTTCGTAATTTTATTTGGGTTCATTCTCTAATTTATATATTATGGTTGTACTAATCCATGTTCTAATATAGCTAATAGTCCAACTAGTCCTAATATCTCTTACCTAAATACAACCCTGAAACTATGAAGATTTAATACCTAGGAAGCAATGCATTCTGGAATAAATAGGAACATGCAGTATCACTGGCTCAAGGATGGTATTTAAGACATCAACAAATCTCCACACAATTACAATCCCACCTAGGTCATGTATTGATTCGCTACCAGACGATAAGACTCTCCAACTCGGACAAGTCAAACTTAGCAGTATGAAATGATCTAAACAACCTAGGTAGCTAAGTGACAGGACCGTGTCGTCGGCCAATCCTTGTCAAATAAATCCCTTTTACTCATCCACAGAAGTAGAGTGGTAAGTCGGGATCGAATCCACGAGGAACCAAGAGTGTTCACTTCTTCAAGTATTAAAATGACTAACTAGTGAAAAATAATTGCTCAGGGGATTTGTGAAACAGATTGTGTTTTTGTATTAATTGGGAAAACACTTTGTATGGTTGGTCGTAACCTTCTAGCCTAATTCAATGATCCTAGGTTCTTCCATTCGGGTTCTAGTCTCTATTCTAATTCCTTTATGTCTTCTAATTGCCCTAAACCATGTACTAATATTGTTGATTAGGTCGACTATCCCTGACAGTGTCTTGTCTACAAATCTAGCCTTGAAACTATCAAGACTAGATCCTAGACAGCATTAAGATCACGCATAAATAGGAAGGTGCACTGCCCTTGGCGCCAACACCTCAATAATCTCCCTATCCTACAAGTCCAACTAGTTCAAGTAGATATTCGTACTACTAAACAGGCAGAGTTCTCCAACTCGGATAAACCAAGCCCTAGCAATATTAAATCGAACTAACAACTTAGGTGATAAATCTATGAAGTTCATTCAATTCAATTATTAATACGCGCAAGAGATTAAAGCAATAGAGACACAATATACGAAGAACCAAAGATAACAAACCTCACATTGAATTAGCCCAGAGGCGCCAACCAACCACACAAAGTCAAAGGAGATTACTCCTACCTCATTGCTAAAAGCCTAACAGAATTCTTAAATTAATAATAAGGTGTCCAGGGAGAGGCAAAGCTCTCCCTATTTATAATGAAATGTGTAGCTAACCCTAAATGACAACCCTAAAATGTGTTTAGAAGAAGCCCATCCCGAATTACACTTAAACCCTAGGTTAAAACCCACTTAATCATTCGGATGAGGGATTTCTCGCGGCACATCAGCGGAAGGGGAGCGATTGCGTATTATGACGGCGCGACCGCGTCACCCACAGAAGCATAGGCATGATCGCCTCTTGGCCGGCTTCATCGTGTCGCTATGGAATTTGTCCCAACTCGTAGCGCGAGCTGGGCACGAGCGTGTTCGGGGAAATTATCCTTCTTTTCCTCCTTCTTTACTTGTGTTTGCTCCTTAGCTCCCGCGTCTTCTCCCTTATGCTCGTAATCCTCTTGATTGTACTCTTTGCTCTCATGAAGTCCGAACTACATCATTATGCTCCGATTGTGGCCTATTATGCCCTTAATTGATGTTAATTCCCACTCCTTAAGGTGTACGAGAGGCCGCCGATCATACCCCCACACTTGAACTATTGCTCGTCCTTGAGAACAATGTAGATGACTCTTGGAGGGCTTGGAGAGTATGGAGGTATGATTTGAGTGGTCAATGATCAACTTCTGGCTTTTGGTACCTAGCATCAAACAACAACGGGCGTAGATTCAGACTCCAAACACAACTTCAAAGTAATGCATTTAAACTTAGCTAGACTCTAACAATGGTACCTAGTATCCCCCAATATTTTAACTATGTTAACCCCTACGTAGATGCAGTCACCTAAATCTCCAAACTATACCGAAAAGATCTCTATTCAAGTGACACATGAATGTGAATAACGAAAGATTAAACAAATGATTGGGGCTTGTCCTAACATTCTTCCTACTTATGATAATTCTGCACAATTTCCAATATTGTTTAAAAACAACCATCAACCACGCTTCGCTCAAGTGACACCAAATGCATTTTTCCTTGCTTCCTTTTATCCTAGTAGAACTTTACATTTAGGGTGTAGGATCCGTCCATTTTATGGTCCAGACCAACATTATTGTTTTACTAGGTAGAACTTGTCCATTTTACGGTCCAGGATACTATGAGACTCTTTTTTTAATAGATCATGGAGGATCGATCCCTCAGTTATTTTTCACACCTCGGGCATCGCGTTCTCTTCCGATTTCTTTTACTAGGAGCTCACTACCTTTATACTTTTTGTTTTTCTTTTTCATGCAAAAGGACGGGAATAATTTATTATGACATAAATTGAAACAAAAGAAAAGGTGGTGATTATATAATCTTTATTAAGGTTCTAGTGTGTCCTAATCACAAGCCACATAATCAAGCCTAATTCCAGTACTTAATTCATCATATCCTCACCATATACACTCGAGATATCAACGTCTAAGGTATAGTAAGAAAATTTAAGGATCATGAATCTTTGTAAAAGTGTCACAACATCACAAACAAATGGGGGAAACTACGGATACCGACTCTAAAATTCAAAATGCAATAACAAAGTGGAAAACTGACTGAAAATTTTAGATGCAGGGATATGCAAGGCTAATCCCCTTCCCGCACTTAAACTACACAATGTCCTCATTGTGAAACAAGGACACATATAATGTAAGTGGGAAAAAAATTCCTCTTTGTCGGGTTCCCTCCCGGTCAGCGCCTTTGTTTAACGTCGTTGGCTCGACGTACCTCTCTCTCATCCTACCTCAACCAATCACTTGGCCAGCTCGTCCTTCCTTATGCAGTATTGTTTTATTCCTTTTTTTCTCAGCCTGTTGCTTGTCATATCCCTTCTTCTTCATTACATAATGCCTCGGAGGTAACTCAAATGTTAACTTGGGTACCTGAAATATTGGTGGAAGAAAAGGAGGGATTTCTCCTTCTAACATTAGCATCGGGGGCCAACCGGCCAATGCTTCCTCTATCCTATCCTCATCCCTTTCGGGATCCACTAACTTAATTGCGAAAACACTCGCAGCCTCATCTCCAGACTCCTCATCACTACCTATGTCAAAGATTACTACATCCCCATCAAACTCCAACAATAAAGTCCCTCTCCCCAGGTCAACCATAGTGCTTGTTGTTCTCATAAATGGCCTTCCTAACAGTATAGGTACACCATGTCTATCATTATCCATGTCCATCACATAAAAGTCCGTAGGGAAGAAAAGTCTATCTACTTTCACTAGAACATTCTCTACAACTCCCCTAGGGCACACAGTCGACCCATCAACTAGGTGGACTAAAATATTAGTTTCATTTAGAGGTCCAAGTCCTAGTTGATGGCATAGAGAGTATGGGAAGACATTTATAGCGGCCCCTAGATATATCATAGCACGGTCAAAATTAATGTTGCCAATTTGGTAAGGGACAGTGACCATACCTGGATTATTGAACTTTAGAGGCATGCATTGTTGGTAGATAGCAGACACTCTTTCTCTTGCCGCTCCTCTGCTACTTTCCTTCTTCCTCTGCCTTCTTTTCAACGTTCAAAGCTCCTTGAGGAACTTCGCATATCTCGGTATGCTCTGCACCAGTTTGAGTAGGGGGGTATTCATGGCACGTTTATCGAAGATTTTGAATAGTTCCTTGTCGTCTGCCGTTTCCGAGTATCCTTTAGTGCTTCCGGGAATGAGGCTGGGGGCTTTTTTGAATCCAGTGCAGCGAAGTTCGGGCGAACGTAGTTGTTCTACAGGAGATTGAAGTTGCCTCTTGGATCATGTAATCTTCCTCCTCCATCGGACTTCCTTTTTCCTCTTTCTCCTTCTTAGCTTCACCATTCTCCATAGACCATAGGGCATGATCGTGTTCAGACAGATGCGATCGCGCCTCCATCTCAGTAGCTATAGCACGATCGCGTGCCAAGGTGGCGCGGTTGCGCTCTCCTCCAGAGTGGGGACGCGATCGCACTTCGACTTCTGTAAGAGGTCCGCGATCGTGCAAATTAATGCGTGGGCGCGCTTCTGTTGGGTCTTGTACTTCCTCTTCCTCTTGTGTTGACTTCTTCTCGGTGTTCTTTCCTAACATTCTTCAAGTTTTGACTCGTGCTTGCCACGTTCTGGGTTGGTTTCGCTACCGTTTGAGCCGGTAACGAGTTGGAGTTGTTTTGTGCTAGTGTCGAAATGGTTTTCACTATCTGCCCCATCTGAACCTCTAGATTCTTTAGCTTTGAGTCACTTTTTTAGACAGTTGAAGCTAGTGTGGCAACTGTTCTTGCCAAATCCTTAATCATCTCCATTGTTTGAGCTCCTTTATTCTGTTGTTGTTGTTCGCGAGGTCTCCACCTCTCCTAGTCCTACTGGTATTGCGGTTGAAAGGTTTGATGATTCTCCCATGGCCGAGGAGGTCCATAACCTCCCATCGCGTTCACCTCCGCGACCGTATCCTCTCTAAGCTCAGGACATGCCTCCGAGTGATGACTAATACTTGCACAAATACCGCAGACTCGCGTGGAGCGCTGCTCTCCTGTAGGTACCATCTTTCCCAGCATCTTTTTGATTTCGGCTAACTCAATAGC
>NW_027369517.1:0-42112 GCF_046119375.1 Phyllobates terribilis
GTCCAGAAATGATTGAAGCTACTGACTGAATGAAAGGAGCTGGCATCTCACTCTCTTTGAATCTTCTTTATCATGCTAAGAGGAGCAGGAAAAAGCAAAAAATTTCAGAATTGCACCTTGCAATGCGGAGAAATTACTGTTTGTGCATTTACAATATTCATTGATTTTTGCCATTGAAAAACATCATGTTATTCATATACCAGAAATGATTGAAGCTACTGACTGAATGAAAGGAGCTGGCATCTCATTCTCTTTGAATCTTCTTTATCATGCTAAGAGGAGCAGGAAAAAGCAAAAAATTTCAGAATTGCACCTTGCAATGCGGAGAAATTACTGTTTGTGCATTTACAATATTCATTGATTTTTGCCATTGAAAAACGTCCAGAAATGATTGAAGCTACTGACTGAATGAAAGGAGCTGGCATCTCACTCTCTTTGAATCTTCTTTATCATGCTAAGAGGAGCAGGAAAAAGCAAAAAATTTCAGAATTGCACCTTGCAATGCGGAGAAATTACTGTTTGTGCATTTACAATATTCATTGATTTTTGCCATTGAAAAACGTCCAGAAATGATTGAAGCTACTGACTGAATGAAAGGAGCTGGCATCTCACTCTCTTTGAATCTTCTTTATCATGCTAAGAGGAGCAGGAAAAAGCAAAAAATTTCAGAATTGCACCTTGCAATGCGGAGAAATTACTGTTTGTGCATTTACAATATTCATTGATTTTTGCCATTGAAAAACGTCCAGAAATGATTGAAGCTACTGACTGAATGAAAGGAGCTGGCATCTCACTCTCTTTGAATCTTCTTTATCATGCTAAGAGGAGCAGGAAAAAGCAAAAAATTTCAGAATTGCACCTTGCAATGCGGAGAAATTACTGTTTGTGCATTTACAATATTCATTGATTTTTGCCATTGAAAAACGTCCAGAAATGATTGAAGCTACTGACTGAATGAAAAGAGCTGGCATCTCACTCTCTTTGAATCTTGTTTATCACGCTAAGAGGAGCAGGAAAAAGCAAAAAATTTCAGAATTGCACCTTGCAATGCGGAGAAATTACTGTTTGTGCATTTACAATATTCATTGATTTTTGCCATTGAAAAACGTCCAGAAATGATTGAAGCTACTGACTGAATGAAAGGAGCTGGCATCTCACTCTCTTTGAATCTTCTTTATCATGCTAAGAGGAGCAGGAAAAAGCAAAAAATTTCAGAATTGCACCTTGCAATGCGGAGAAATTACTGTTTGTGCATTTACAATATTCATTGATTTTTGCCATTGAAAAACATCATGTTATTCATATACCAGAAATGATTGAAGCTACTGACTGAATGAAAGGAGCTGGCATCTCACTCTCTTTGAATCTTCTTTATCATGCTAAGAGGAGCAGGAAAAAGCAAAAAATTTCAGAATTGCACCTTGCAATGCGGAGAAATTACTGTTTGTGCATTTACAATATTCAATGATTTTTGCCATTGAAAAACGTCCAGAAATGATTGAAGCTACTGACTGAATGAAAGGAGCTGGCATCTCACTCTCTTTGAATCTTTATCATGCTAAGAGGAGCAGGAAAAAGCAAAAAATTTCAGAATTGCACCTTGCAATGCGGAGAAATTACTGTTTGTGCATTTACAATATTCATTGATTTTTGCCATTGAAAAACATCATGTTATTCATATTCCAGAAATGATTGAAGCTACTGACTGAATGAAAGGAGCTGGCATCTCACTCTCTTTGAATCTTCTTTATCATGCTAAGAGGAGCAGGAAAAAGCAAAAAATTTCAGAATTGCACCTTGCAATGCGGAGAAATTACTGTTTGTGCATTTACAATATTCAATGATTTTTGCCATTGAAAAACGTCCAGAAATGATTGAAGCTACTGACTGAATGAAAGGAGCTGGCATCTCACTCTCTTTGAATCTTCTTTATCATGCTAAGAGGAGCAGGAAAAAGCAAAAAATTTCAGAATTGCACCTTGCAATGCGGAGAAATTACTGTTTGTGCATTTACAATATTCATTGATTTTTGCCATTGAAAAACATCATGTTATTCATATACCAGAAATGTTTGAAGCTACTGACTGAATGAAAGGAGCTGGCATCTCACTCTCTTTGAATCTTCTTTATCATGCTAAGAGGAGCAGGAAAAAGCAAAAAATTTCAGAATTGCACCTTGCAATGCGGAGAAATTACTGTTTGTGCATTTACAATATTCATTGATTTTTGCCATTGAAAAACGTCCAGAAATGATTGAAGCTACTGACTGAATGAAAAGAGCTGGCATCTCACTCTCTTTGAATCTTGTTTATCACGCTAAGAGGAGCAGGAAAAAGCAAAAAATTTCAGAATTGCACCTTGCAATGCGGAGAAATTACTGTTTGTGCATTTACAATATTCATTGATTTTTGCCATTGAAAAACGTCCAGAAATGATTGAAGCTACTGACTGAATGAAAGGAGCTGGCATCTCACTCTCTTTGAATCTTCTTTATCATGCTAAGAGGAGCAGGAAAAAGCAAAAAATTTCAGAATTGTACCTTGCAATGCGGAGAAATTACTGTTTGTGCATTTACAATATTCATTGATTTTTGCCATTGAAAAACATCATGTTATTCATATACCAGAAATGATTGAAGCTACTGACTGAATGAAAGGAGCTGGCATCTCACTCTCTTTGAATCTTCTTTATCATGCTAAGAGGAGCAGGAAAAAGCAAAAAATTTCAGAATTGCACCTTGCAATGCGGAGAAATTACTGTTTGTGCATTTACAATATTCAATGATTTTTGCCATTGAAAAACGTCCAGAAATGATTGAAGCTACTGACTGAATGAAAGGAGCTGGCATCTCACTCTCTTTGAATCTTCTTTATCATGCTAAGAGGAGCAGGAAAAAGCAAAAAATTTCAGAATTGCACCTTGCAATGCGGAGAAATTACTGTTTGTGCATTTACAATATTCAATGATTTTTGCCATTGAAAAACGTCCAGAAATGATTGAAGCTACTGACTGAATGAAAGGAGCTGGCATCTCACTCTCTTTGAATCTTCTTTATCATGCTAAGAGGAGCAGGAAAAAGCAAAAAATTTCAGAATTGCACCTTGCAATGCGGAGAAATTACTGTTTGTGCATTTACAATATTCATTGATTTTTGCCATTGAAAAACATCATGTTATTCATATACCAGAAATGTTTGAAGCTACTGACTGAATGAAAGGAGCTGGCATCTCACTCTCTTTGAATCTTCTTTATCATGCTAAGAGGAGCAGGAAAAAGCAAAAAATTTCAGAATTGCACCTTGCAATGCGGAGAAATTACTGTTTGTGCATTTACAATATTCATTGATTTTTGCCATTGAAAAACGTCCAGAAATGATTGTAGCTACTGACTGAATGAAAGGAGCTGGCATCTCACTCTCTTTGAATCTTCTTTATCATGCTAAGAGGAGCAGGAAAAAGCAAAAAATTTCAGAATTGCACCTTGCAATGCGGAGAAATTACTGTTTGTGCATTTACAATATTCATTGATTTTTGCCATTGAAAAACGTCCAGAAATGATTGAAGCTACTGACTGAATGAAAGGAGCTGGCATCTCACTCTCTTTGAATCTTGTTTATCATGCTAAGAGGAGCAGGAAAAAGCAAAAAATTTCAGAATTGCACCTTGCAATGCGGAGAAATTACTGTTTGTGCATTTACAATATTCATTGATTTTTGCCATTGAAAAACGTCCAGAAATGATTGAAGCTACTGACTGAATGAAAGGAGCTGGCATCTCACTCTCTTTGAATCTTCTTTATCATGCTAAGAGGAGCAGGAAAAAGCAAAAAATTTCAGAATTGCACCTTGCAATGCGGAGAAATTACTGTTTGTGCATTTACAATATTCATTGATTTTTGCCATTGAAAAACATCATGTTATTCATATTCCAGAAATGATTGAAGCTACTGACTGAATGAAAGGAGCTGGCATCTCACTCTCTTTGAATCTTCTTTATCATGCTAAGAGGAGCAGGAAAAAGCAAAAAATTTCAGAATTGCACCTTGCAATGCGGAGAAATTACTGTTTGTGCATTTACAATATTCAATGATTTTTGCCATTGAAAAACGTCCAGAAATGATTGAAGCTACTGACTGAATGAAAGGAGCTGGCATCTCACTCTCTTTGAATCTTCTTTATCATGCTAAGAGGAGCAGGAAAAAGCAAAAAATCTCAGAATTGCACCTTGCAATGCGGAGAAATTACTGTTTGTGCATTTACAATATTCATTGATTTTTGCCATTGAAAAACATCATGTTATTCATATTCCAGAAATGATTGAAGCTACTGACTGAATGAAAGGAGCTGGCATCTCACTCTCTTTGAATCTTCTTTATCATGCTAAGAGGAGCAGGAAAAAGCAAAAAATTTCAGAATTGCACCTTGCAATGCGGAGAAATTACTGTTTGTGCATTTACAATATTCAATGATTTTTGCCATTGAAAAACGTCCAGAAATGATTGAAGCTACTGACTGAATGAAAGGAGCTGGCATCTCACTCTCTTTGAATCTTCTTTATCATGCTAAGAGGAGCAGGAAAAAGCAAAAAATTTCAGAATTGCACCTTGCAATGCGGAGAAATTACTGTTTGTGCATTTACAATATTCATTGATTTTTGCCATTGAAAAACATCATGTTATTCATATACCAGAAATGTTTGAAGCTACTGACTGAATGAAAGGAGCTGGCATCTCACTCTCTTTGAATCTTCTTTATCATGCTAAGAGGAGCAGGAAAAAGCAAAAAATTTCAGAATTGCACCTTGCAATGCGGAGAAATTACTGTTTGTGCATTTACAATATTCATTGATTTTTGCCATTGAAAAACGTCCAGAAATGATTGTAGCTACTGACTGAATGAAAGGAGCTGGCATCTCACTCTCTTTGAATCTTCTTTAACATGCTAAGAGGAGCAGGAAAAAGCAAAAAATTTCAGAATTGCACCTTGCAATGCGGAGAAATTACTGTTTGTGCATTTACAATATTCATTGATTTTTGCCATTGAAAAACGTCCAGAAATGATTGAAGCTACTGACTGAATGAAAGGAGCTGGCATCTCACTCTCTTTGAATCTTCTTTATCATGCTAAGAGGAGCAGGAAAAAGCAAAAAATTTCAGAATTGCACCTTGCAATGCGGAGAAATTACTGTTTGTGCATTTACAATATTCATTGATTTTTGCCATTGAAAAACATCATGTTATTCATATTCCAGAAATGATTGAAGCTACTGACTGAATGAAAGGAGCTGGCATCTCACTCTCTTTGAATCTTCTTTATCATGCTAAGAGGAGCAGGAAAAAGCAAAAAATTTCAGAATTGCACCTTGCAATGCGGAGAAATTACTGTTTGTGCATTTACAATATTCAATGATTTTTGCCATTGAAAAACGTCCAGAAATGATTGAAGCTACTGACTGAATGAAAGGAGCTGGCATCTCACTCTCTTTGAATCTTCTTTATCATGCTAAGAGGAGCAGGAAAAAGCAAAAAATTTCAGAATTGCACCTTGCAATGCGGAGAAATTACTGTTTGTGCATTTACAATATTCAATGATTTTTGCCATTGAAAAACGTCCAGAAATGATTGAAGCTACTGACTGAATGAAAGGAGCTGGCATCTCACTCTCTTTGAATCTTCTTTATCATGCTAAGAGGAGCAGGAAAAAGCAAAAAATTTCAGAATTGCACCTTGCAATGCGGAGAAATTACTGTTTGTGCATTTACAATATTCATTGATTTTTGCCATTGAAAAACATCATGTTATTCATATACCAGAAATGTTTGAAGCTACTGACTGAATGAAAGGAGCTGGCATCTCACTCTCTTTGAATCTTCTTTATCATGCTAAGAGGAGCAGGAAAAAGCAAAAAATTTCAGAATTGCACCTTGCAATGCGGAGAAATTACTGTTTGTGCATTTACAATATTCATTGATTTTTGCCATTGAAAAACGTCCAGAAATGATTGAAGCTACTGACTGAATGAAAGGAGCTGGCATCTCACTCTCTTTGAATCTTGTTTATCATGCTAAGAGGAGCAGGAAAAAGCAAAAAATTTCAGAATTGCATCTTGCAATGCGGAGAAATTACTGTTTGTGCATTTACAATATTCATTGATTTTTGCCATTGAAAAACGTCCAGAAATGATTGAAGCTACTGACTGAATGAAAGGAGCTGGCATCTCACTCTCTTTGAATCTTCTTTATCATGCTAAGAGGAGCAGGAAAAAGCAAAAAATTTCAGAATTGCACCTTGCAATGCGGAGAAATTACTGTTTGTGCATTTACAATATTCATTGATTTTTGCCATTGAAAAACATCATGTTATTCATATTCCAGAAATGATTGAAGCTACTGACTGAATGAAAGGAGCTGGCATCTCACTCTCTTTGAATCTTCTTTATCATGCTAAGAGGAGCAGGAAAAAGCAAAAAATTTCAGAATTGCACCTTGCAATGCGGAGAAATTACTGTTTGTGCATTTACAATATTCAATGATTTTTGCCATTGAAAAACGTCCAGAAATGATTGAAGCTACTGACTGAATGAAAGGAGCTGGCATCTCACTCTCTTTGAATCTTCTTTATCATGCTAAGAGGAGCAGGAAAAAGCAAAAAATTTCAGAATTGCACCTTGCAATGCGGAGAAATTACTGTTTGTGCATTTACAATATTCATTGATTTTTGCCATTGAAAAACATCATGTTATTCATATACCAGAAATGTTTGAAGCTACTGACTGAATGAAAGGAGCTGGCATCTCACTCTCTTTGAATCTTCTTTATCATGCTAAGAGGAGCAGGAAAAAGCAAAAAATTTCAGAATTGCACCTTGCAATGCGGAGAAATTACTGTTTGTGCATTTACAATATTCATTGATTTTTGCCATTGAAAAACGTCCAGAAATGATTGTAGCTACTGACTGAATGAAAGGAGCTGGCATCTCACTCTCTTTGAATCTTCTTTATCATGCTAAGAGGAGCAGGAAAAAGCAAAAAATTTCAGAATTGCACCTTGCAATGCGGAGAAATTACTGTTTGTGCATTTACAATATTCATTGATTTTTGCCATTGAAAAACGTCCAGAAATGATTGTAGCTACTGACTGAATGAAAGGAGCTGGCATCTCACTCTCTTTGAATCTTCTTTATCATGCTAAGAGGAGCAGGAAAAAGCAAAAAATTTCAGAATTGCACCTTGCAATGCGGAGAAATTACTGTTTGTGCATTTACAATATTCATTGATTTTTGCCATTGAAAAACGTCCAGAAATGATTGAAGCTACTGACTGAATGAAAGGAGCTGGCATCTCACTCTCTTTGAATCTTCTTTATCATGCTAAGAGGAGCAGGAAAAAGCAAAAAATTTCAGAATTGCACCTTGCAATGCGGAGAAATTACTGTTTGTGCATTTACAATATTCATTGATTTTTGCCATTGAAAAACATCATGTTATTCATATACCAGAAATGTTTGAAGCTACTGACTGAATGAAAGGAGCTGGCATCTCACTCTCTTTGAGTCTTCTTTATCATGCTAAGAGGAGCAGAAAAAAGCAAAAAATTTCAGAATTGCACCTTGCAATGCGGAGAAATTACTGTTTGTGCATTTACAATATTCATTGATTTTTGCCATTGAAAAACATCATGTTATTCATATACCAGAAATGTTTGAAGCTACTGACTGAATGAAAGGAGCTGGCATCTCACTCTCTTTGAATCTTCTTTATCATGCTAAGAGGAGCAGGAAAAAGCAAAAAATTTCAGAATTGCACCTTGCAATGCGGAGAAATTACTGTTTGTGCATTTACAATATTCATTGATTTTTGCCATTGAAAAACGTCCAGAAATGATTGTAGCTACTGACTGAATGAAAGGAGCTGGCATCTCACTCTCTTTGAATCTTCTTTATCATGCTAAGAGGAGCAGGAAAAAGCAAAAAATTTCAGAATTGCACCTTGCAATGCGGAGAAATTACTGTTTGTGCATTTACAATATTCATTGATTTTTGCCATTGAAAAACGTCCAGAAATGATTGAAGCTACTGACTGAATGAAAGGAGCTGGCATCTCACTCTCTTTGAATCTTGTTTATCATGCTAAGAGGAGCAGGAAAAAGCAAAAAATTTCAGAATTGCACCTTGCAATGCGGAGAAATTACTGTTTGTGCATTTACAATATTCATTGATTTTTGCCATTGAAAAACGTCCAGAAATGATTGAAGCTACTGACTGAATGAAAGGAGCTGGCATCTCACTCTCTTTGAATCTTCTTTATCATGCTAAGAGGAGCAGGAAAAAGCAAAAAATTTCAGAATTGCACCTTGCAATGCGGAGAAATTACTGTTTGTGCATTTACAATATTCATTGATTTTTGCCATTGAAAAACATCATGTTATTCATATACCAGAAATGTTTGAAGCTACTGACTGAATGAAAGGAGCTGGCATCTCACTCTCTTTGAGTCTTCTTTATCATGCTAAGAGGAGCAGAAAAAAGCAAAAAATTTCAGAATTGCACCTTGCAATGCGGAGAAATTACTGTTTGTGCATTTACAATATTCATTGATTTTTGCCATTGAAAAACGTCCAGAAATGATTGAAGCTACTGACTGAATGAAAGGAGCTGGCATCTCACTCTCTTTGAATCTTGTTTATCATGCTAAGAGGAGCAGGAAAAAGCAAAAAATTTCAGAATTGCACCTTGCAATGCGGAGAAATTACTGTTTGTGCATTTACAATATTCATTGATTTTTGCCATTGAAAAACGTCCAGAAATGATTGAAGCTACTGACTGAATGAAAGGAGCTGGCATCTCACTCTCTTTGAATCTTCTTTATCATGCTAAGAGGAGCAGGAAAAAGCAAAAAATTTCAGAATTGCACCTTGCAATGCGGAGAAATTACTGTTTGTGCATTTACAATATTCATTGATTTTTGCCATTGAAAAACATCATGTTATTCATATACCAGAAATGATTGAAGCTACTGACTGAATGAAAGGAGCTGGCATCTCACTCTCTTTGAATCTTCTTTATCATGCTAAGAGGAGCAGGAAAAAGCAAAAAATTTCAGAATTGCACCTTGCAATGCGGAGAAATTACTGTTTGTGCATTTACAATATTCATTGATTTTTGCCATTGAAAAACGTCCAGAAATGATTGAAGCTACTGACTGAATGAAAGGAGCTGGCATCTCACTCTCTTTGAATCTTCTTTATCATGCTAAGAGGAGCAGGAAAAAGCAAAAAATTTCAGAATTGCACCTTGCAATGCGGAGAAATTACTGTTTGTGCATTTACAATATTCATTGATTTTTGCCATTGAAAAACGTCCAGAAATGATTGAAGCTACTGACTGAATGAAAGGAGCTGGCATCTCACTCTCTTTGAATCTTGTTTATCATGCTAAGAGGAGCAGGAAAAAGCAAAAAATTTCAGAATTGCACCTTGCAATGCGGAGAAATTACTGTTTGTGCATTTACAATATTCATTGATTTTTGCCATTGAAAAACGTCCAGAAATGATTGAAGCTACTGACTGAATGAAAGGAGCTGGCATCTCACTCTCTTTGAATCTTCTTTATCATGCTAAGAGGAGCAGGAAAAAGCAAAAAATTTCAGAATTGCACCTTGCAATGCGGAGAAATTACTGTTTGTGCATTTACAATATTCATTGATTTTTGCCATTGAAAAACATCATGTTATTCATATTCCAGAAATGATTGAAGCTACTGACTGAATGAAAGGAGCTGGCATCTCACTCTCTTTGAATCTTCTTTATCATGCTAAGAGGAGCAGGAAAAAGCAAAAAATTTCAGAATTGCACCTTGCAATGCGGAGAAATTACTGTTTGTGCATTTACAATATTCAATGATTTTTGCCATTGAAAAACGTCCAGAAATGATTGAAGCTACTGACTGAATGAAAGGAGCTGGCATCTCACTCTCTTTGAATCTTCTTTATCATGCTAAGAGGAGCAGGAAAAAGCAAAAAATCTCAGAATTGCACCTTGCAATGCGGAAAAATTACTGTTTGTGCATTTACAATATTCATTGATTTTTGCCATTGAAAAACATCATGTTATTCATATTCCAGAAATGATTGAAGCTACTGACTGAATGAAAGGAGCTGGCATCTCACTCTCTTTGAATCTTCTTTATCATGCTAAGAGGAGCAGGAAAAAGCAAAAAATTTCAGAATTGCACCTTGCAATGCGGAGAAATTACTGTTTGTGCATTTACAATATTCAATGATTTTTGCCATTGAAAAACGTCCAGAAATGATTGAAGCTACTGACTGAATGAAAGGAGCTGGCATCTCACTCTCTTTGAATCTTCTTTATCATGCTAAGAGGAGCAGGAAAAAGCAAAAAATTTCAGAATTGCACCTTGCAATGCGGAGAAATTACTGTTTGTGCATTTACAATATTCATTGATTTTTGCCATTGAAAAACATCATGTTATTCATATACCAGAAATGTTTGAAGCTACTGACTGAATGAAAGGAGCTGGCATCTCACTCTCTTTGAATCTTCTTTATCATGCTAAGAGGAGCAGGAAAAAGCAAAAAATTTCAGAATTGCACCTTGCAATGCGGAGAAATTACTGTTTGTGCATTTACAATATTCATTGATTTTTGCCATTGAAAAACGTCCAGAAATGATTGTAGCTACTGACTGAATGAAAGGAGCTGGCATCTCACTCTCTTTGAATCTTCTTTAACATGCTAAGAGGAGCAGGAAAAAGCAAAAAATTTCAGAATTGCACCTTGCAATGCGGAGAAATTACTGTTTGTGCATTTACAATATTCATTGATTTTTGCCATTGAAAAACGTCCAGAAATGATTGAAGCTACTGACTGAATGAAAGGAGCTGGCATCTCACTCTCTTTGAATCTTCTTTATCATGCTAAGAGGAGCAGGAAAAAGCAAAAAATTTCAGAATTGCACCTTGCAATGCGGAGAAATTACTGTTTGTGCATTTACAATATTCATTGATTTTTGCCATTGAAAAACATCATGTTATTCATATTCCAGAAATGATTGAAGCTACTGACTGAATGAAAGGAGCTGGCATCTCACTCTCTTTGAATCTTCTTTATCATGCTAAGAGGAGCAGGAAAAAGCAAAAAATTTCAGAATTGCACCTTGCAATGCGGAGAAATTACTGTTTGTGCATTTACAATATTCAATGATTTTTGCCATTGAAAAACGTCCAGAAATGATTGAAGCTACTGACTGAATGAAAGGAGCTGGCATCTCACTCTCTTTGAATCTTCTTTATCATGCTAAGAGGAGCAGGAAAAAGCAAAAAATTTCAGAATTGCACCTTGCAATGCGGAGAAATTACTGTTTGTGCATTTACAATATTCAATGATTTTTGCCATTGAAAAACGTCCAGAAATGATTGAAGCTACTGACTGAATGAAAGGAGCTGGCATCTCACTCTCTTTGAATCTTCTTTATCATGCTAAGAGGAGCAGGAAAAAGCAAAAAATTTCAGAATTGCACCTTGCAATGCGGAGAAATTACTGTTTGTGCATTTACAATATTCATTGATTTTTGCCATTGAAAAACGTCCAGAAATGATTGTAGCTACTGACTGAATGAAAGGAGCTGGCATCTCACTCTCTTTGAATCTTCTTTATCATGCTAAGAGGAGCAGGAAAAAGCAAAAAATTTCAGAATTGCACCTTGCAATGCGGAGAAATTACTGTTTGTGCATTTACAATATTCATTGATTTTTGCCATTGAAAAACGTCCAGAAATGATTGAAGCTACTGACTGAATGAAAGGAGCTGGCATCTCACTCTCTTTGAATCTTGTTTATCATGCTAAGAGGAGCAGGAAAAAGCAAAAAATTTCAGAATTGCATCTTGCAATGCGGAGAAATTACTGTTTGTGCATTTACAATATTCATTGATTTTTGCCATTGAAAAACGTCCAGAAATGATTGAAGCTACTGACTGAATGAAAGGAGCTGGCATCTCACTCTCTTTGAATCTTCTTTATCATGCTAAGAGGAGCAGGAAAAAGCAAAAAATTTCAGAATTGCACCTTGCAATGCGGAGAAATTACTGTTTGTGCATTTACAATATTCATTGATTTTTGCCATTGAAAAACATCATGTTATTCATATTCCAGAAATGATTGAAGCTACTGACTGAATGAAAGGAGCTGGCATCTCACTCTCTTTGAATCTTCTTTATCATGCTAAGAGGAGCAGGAAAAAGCAAAAAATTTCAGAATTGCACCTTGCAATGCGGAGAAATTACTGTTTGTGCATTTACAATATTCAATGATTTTTGCCATTGAAAAACGTCCAGAAATGATTGAAGCTACTGACTGAATGAAAGGAGCTGGCATCTCACTCTCTTTGAATCTTCTTTATCATGCTAAGAGGAGCAGGAAAAAGCAAAAAATTTCAGAATTGCACCTTGCAATGCGGAGAAATTACTGTTTGTGCATTTACAATATTCATTGATTTTTGCCATTGAAAAACATCATGTTATTCATATACCAGAAATGTTTGAAGCTACTGACTGAATGAAAGGAGCTGGCATCTCACTCTCTTTGAATCTTCTTTATCATGCTAAGAGGAGCAGGAAAAAGCAAAAAATTTCAGAATTGCACCTTGCAATGCGGAGAAATTACTGTTTGTGCATTTACAATATTCATTGATTTTTGCCATTGAAAAACGTCCAGAAATGATTGTAGCTACTGACTGAATGAAAGGAGCTGGCATCTCACTCTCTTTGAATCTTCTTTATCATGCTAAGAGGAGCAGGAAAAAGCAAAAAATTTCAGAATTGCACCTTGCAATGCGGAGAAATTACTGTTTGTGCATTTACAATATTCATTGATTTTTGCCATTGAAAAACGTCCAGAAATGATTGAAGCTACTGACTGAATGAAAGGAGCTGGCATCTCACTCTCTTTGAATCTTGTTTATCATGCTAAGAGGAGCAGGAAAAAGCAAAAAATTTCAGAATTGCATCTTGCAATGCGGAGAAATTACTGTTTGTGCATTTACAATATTCATTGATTTTTGCCATTGAAAAACGTCCAGAAATGATTGAAGCTACTGACTGAATGAAAGGAGCTGGCATCTCACTCTCTTTGAATCTTCTTTATCATGCTAAGAGGAGCAGGAAAAAGCAAAAAATTTCAGAATTGCACCTTGCAATGCGGAGAAATTACTGTTTGTGCATTTACAATATTCATTGATTTTTGCCATTGAAAAACATCATGTTATTCATATTCCAGAAATGATTGAAGCTACTGACTGAATGAAAGGAGCTGGCATCTCACTCTCTTTGAATCTTCTTTATCATGCTAAGAGGAGCAGGAAAAAGCAAAAAATTTCAGAATTGCACCTTGCAATGCGGAGAAATTACTGTTTGTGCATTTACAATATTCAATGATTTTTGCCATTGAAAAACGTCCAGAAATGATTGAAGCTACTGACTGAATGAAAGGAGCTGGCATCTCACTCTCTTTGAATCTTCTTTATCATGCTAAGAGGAGCAGGAAAAAGCAAAAAATTTCAGAATTGCACCTTGCAATGCGGAGAAATTACTGTTTGTGCATTTACAATATTCATTGATTTTTGCCATTGAAAAACATCATGTTATTCATATACCAGAAATGTTTGAAGCTACTGACTGAATGAAAGGAGCTGGCATCTCACTCTCTTTGAATCTTCTTTATCATGCTAAGAGGAGCAGGAAAAAGCAAAAAATTTCAGAATTGCACCTTGCAATGCGGAGAAATTACTGTTTGTGCATTTACAATATTCATTGATTTTTGCCATTGAAAAACGTCCAGAAATGATTGTAGCTACTGACTGAATGAAAGGAGCTGGCATCTCACTCTCTTTGAATCTTCTTTATCATGCTAAGAGGAGCAGGAAAAAGCAAAAAATTTCAGAATTGCACCTTGCAATGCGGAGAAATTACTGTTTGTGCATTTACAATATTCATTGATTTTTGCCATTGAAAAACGTCCAGAAATGATTGTAGCTACTGACTGAATGAAAGGAGCTGGCATCTCACTCTCTTTGAATCTTCTTTATCATGCTAAGAGGAGCAGGAAAAAGCAAAAAATTTCAGAATTGCACCTTGCAATGCGGAGAAATTACTGTTTGTGCATTTACAATATTCATTGATTTTTGCCATTGAAAAACGTCCAGAAATGATTGAAGCTACTGACTGAATGAAAGGAGCTGGCATCTCACTCTCTTTGAATCTTCTTTATCATGCTAAGAGGAGCAGGAAAAAGCAAAAAATTTCAGAATTGCACCTTGCAATGCGGAGAAATTACTGTTTGTGCATTTACAATATTCATTGATTTTTGCCATTGAAAAACATCATGTTATTCATATACCAGAAATGTTTGAAGCTACTGACTGAATGAAAGGAGCTGGCATCTCACTCTCTTTGAGTCTTCTTTATCATGCTAAGAGGAGCAGAAAAAAGCAAAAAATTTCAGAATTGCACCTTGCAATGCGGAGAAATTACTGTTTGTGCATTTACAATATTCATTGATTTTTGCCATTGAAAAACATCATGTTATTCATATACCAGAAATGTTTGAAGCTACTGACTGAATGAAAGGAGCTGGCATCTCACTCTCTTTGAATCTTCTTTATCATGCTAAGAGGAGCAGGAAAAAGCAAAAAATTTCAGAATTGCACCTTGCAATGCGGAGAAATTACTGTTTGTGCATTTACAATATTCATTGATTTTTGCCATTGAAAAACGTCCAGAAATGATTGTAGCTACTGACTGAATGAAAGGAGCTGGCATCTCACTCTCTTTGAATCTTCTTTATCATGCTAAGAGGAGCAGGAAAAAGCAAAAAATTTCAGAATTGCACCTTGCAATGCGGAGAAATTACTGTTTGTGCATTTACAATATTCATTGATTTTTGCCATTGAAAAACGTCCAGAAATGATTGAAGCTACTGACTGAATGAAAGGAGCTGGCATCTCACTCTCTTTGAATCTTGTTTATCATGCTAAGAGGAGCAGGAAAAAGCAAAAAATTTCAGAATTGCACCTTGCAATGCGGAGAAATTACTGTTTGTGCATTTACAATATTCATTGATTTTTGCCATTGAAAAACGTCCAGAAATGATTGAAGCTACTGACTGAATGAAAGGAGCTGGCATCTCACTCTCTTTGAATCTTCTTTATCATGCTAAGAGGAGCAGGAAAAAGCAAAAAATTTCAGAATTGCACCTTGCAATGCGGAGAAATTACTGTTTGTGCATTTACAATATTCATTGATTTTTGCCATTGAAAAACATCATGTTATTCATATACCAGAAATGTTTGAAGCTACTGACTGAATGAAAGGAGCTGGCATCTCACTCTCTTTGAGTCTTCTTTATCATGCTAAGAGGAGCAGAAAAAAGCAAAAAATTTCAGAATTGCACCTTGCAATGCGGAGAAATTACTGTTTGTGCATTTACAATATTCATTGATTTTTGCCATTGAAAAACGTCCAGAAATGATTGAAGCTACTGACTGAATGAAAGGAGCTGGCATCTCACTCTCTTTGAATCTTGTTTATCATGCTAAGAGGAGCAGGAAAAAGCAAAAAATTTCAGAATTGCACCTTGCAATGCGGAGAAATTACTGTTTGTGCATTTACAATATTCATTGATTTTTGCCATTGAAAAACGTCCAGAAATGATTGAAGCTACTGACTGAATGAAAGGAGCTGGCATCTCACTCTCTTTGAATCTTCTTTATCATGCTAAGAGGAGCAGGAAAAAGCAAAAAATTTCAGAATTGCACCTTGCAATGCGGAGAAATTACTGTTTGTGCATTTACAATATTCATTGATTTTTGCCATTGAAAAACATCATGTTATTCATATACCAGAAATGATTGAAGCTACTGACTGAATGAAAGGAGCTGGCATCTCACTCTCTTTGAATCTTCTTTATCATGCTAAGAGGAGCAGGAAAAAGCAAAAAATTTCAGAATTGCACCTTGCAATGCGGAGAAATTACTGTTTGTGCATTTACAATATTCATTGATTTTTGCCATTGAAAAACGTCCAGAAATGATTGAAGCTACTGACTGAATGAAAAGAGCTGGCATCTCACTCTCTTTGAATCTTGTTTATCACGCTAAGAGGAGCAGGAAAAAGCAAAAAATTTCAGAATTGCACCTTGCAATGCGGAGAAATTACTGTTTGTGCATTTACAATATTCATTGATTTTTGCCATTGAAAAACGTCCAGAAATGATTGAAGCTACTGACTGAATGAAAGGAGCTGGCATCTCACTCTCTTTGAATCTTCTTTATCATGCTAAGAGGAGCAGGAAAAAGCAAAAAATTTCAGAATTGCACCTTGCAATGCGGAGAAATTACTGTTTGTGCATTTACAATATTCATTGATTTTTGCCATTGAAAAACATCATGTTATTCATATACCAGAAATGATTGAAGCTACTGACTGAATGAAAGGAGCTGGCATCTCACTCTCTTTGAATCTTCTTTATCATGCTAAGAGGAGCAGGAAAAAGCAAAAAATTTCAGAATTGCACCTTGCAATGCGGAGAAATTACTGTTTGTGCATTTACAATATTCAATGATTTTTGCCATTGAAAAACGTCCAGAAATGATTGAAGCTACTGACTGAATGAAAGGAGCTGGCATCTCACTCTCTTTGAATCTTCTTTATCATGCTAAGAGGAGCAGGAAAAAGCAAAAAATTTCAGAATTGCACCTTGCAATGCGGAGAAATTACTGTTTGTGCATTTACAATATTCATTGATTTTTGCCATTGAAAAACATCATGTTATTCATATTCCAGAAATGATTGAAGCTACTGACTGAATGAAAGGAGCTGGCATCTCACTCTCTTTGAATCTTCTTTATCATGCTAAGAGGAGCAGGAAAAAGCAAAAAATTTCAGAATTGCACCTTGCAATGCGGAGAAATTACTGTTTGTGCATTTACAATATTCAATGATTTTTGCCATTGAAAAACGTCCAGAAATGATTGAAGCTACTGACTGAATGAAAGGAGCTGGCATCTCACTCTCTTTGAATCTTCTTTATCATGCTAAGAGGAGCAGGAAAAAGCAAAAAATTTCAGAATTGCACCTTGCAATGCGGAGAAATTACTGTTTGTGCATTTACAATATTCATTGATTTTTGCCATTGAAAAACATCATGTTATTCATATACCAGAAATGTTTGAAGCTACTGACTGAATGAAAGGAGCTGGCATCTCACTCTCTTTGAATCTTCTTTATCATGCTAAGAGGAGCAGGAAAAAGCAAAAAATTTCAGAATTGCACCTTGCAATGCGGAGAAATTACTGTTTGTGCATTTACAATATTCATTGATTTTTGCCATTGAAAAACATCATGTCATTCATATACCAGAAATGTTTGAAGCTACTGACTGAATGAAAGGAGCTGGCATCTCACTCTCTTTGAATCTTCTTTATCATGCTAAGAGGAGCAGGAAAAAGCAAAAAATTTCAGAATTGCACCTTGCAATGCGGAGAAATTACTGTTTGTGCATTTACAATATTCATTTATTTTTGCCATTGAAAAACGTCCAGAAATGATTGAAGCTACTGACTGAATGAAAGGAGCTGGCATCTCACTCTCTTTGAATCTTCTTTATCATGCTAAGAGGAGCAGGAAAAAGCAAAAAATTTCAGAATTGCACCTTGCAATGCGGAGAAATTACTGTTTGTGCATTTACAATATTCATTGATTTTTGCCATTGAAAAACGTCCAGAAATGATTGAAGCTACTGACTGAATGAAAGGAGCTGGCATCTCACTCTCTTTGAATCTTCTTTATCATGCTAAGAGGAGCAGGAAAAAGCAAAAAATTTCAGAATTGCACCTTGCAATGCGGAGAAATTACTGTTTGTGCATTTACAATATTCATTGATTTTTGCCATTGAAAAACGTCCAGAAATGATTGAAGCTACTGACTGAATGAAAGGAGCTGGCATCTCACTCTCTTTGAATCTTCTTTATCATGCTAAGAGGAGCAGGAAAAAGCAAAAAATTTCAGAATTGCACCTTGCAATGCGGAGAAATTACTGTTTGTGCATTTACAATATTCATTGATTTTTGCCATTGAAAAACATCATGTTATTCATATTCCAGAAATGATTGAAGCTACTGACTGAATGAAAGGAGCTGGCATCTCACTCTCTTTGAATCTTCTTTATCATGCTAAGAGGAGCAGGAAAAAGCAAAAAATTTCAGAATTGCACCTTGCAATGCGGAGAAATTACTGTTTGTGCATTTACAATATTCATTGATTTTTGCCATTGAAAAACGTCCAGAAATGATTGAAGCTACTGACTGAATGAAAGGAGCTGGCATCTCACTCTCTTTGAATCTTCTTTATCATGCTAAGAGGAGCAGGAAAAAGCAAAAAATTTCAGAATTGCACCTTGCAATGCGGAGAAATTACTGTTTGTGCATTTACAATATTCATTGATTTTTGCCATTGAAAAACATCATGTTATTCATATACCAGAAATGATTGAAGCTACTGACTGAATGAAAGGAGCTGGCATCTCACTCTCTTTGAATCTTCTTTATCATGCTAAGAGGAGCAGGAAAAAGCAAAAAATTTCAGAATTGCACCTTGCAATGCGGAGAAATTACTGTTTGTGCATTTACAATATTCATTGATTTTTGCCATTGAAAAACGTCCAGAAATGATTGAAGCTACTGACTGAATGAAAAGAGCTGGCATCTCACTCTCTTTGAATCTTGTTTATCACGCTAAGAGGAGCAGGAAAAAGCAAAAAATTTCAGAATTGCACCTTGCAATGCGGAGAAATTACTGTTTGTGCATTTACAATATTCATTGATTTTTGCCATTGAAAAACGTCCAGAAATGATTGAAGCTACTGACTGAATGAAAGGAGCTGGCATCTCACTCTCTTTGAATCTTCTTTATCATGCTAAGAGGAGCAGGAAAAAGCAAAAAATTTCAGAATTGCACCTTGCAATGCGGAGAAATTACTGTTTGTGCATTTACAATATTCATTGATTTTTGCCATTGAAAAACATCATGTTATTCATATACCAGAAATGATTGAAGCTACTGACTGAATGAAAGGAGCTGGCATCTCACTCTCTTTGAATCTTCTTTATCATGCTAAGAGGAGCAGGAAAAAGCAAAAAATTTCAGAATTGCACCTTGCAATGCGGAGAAATTACTGTTTGTGCATTTACAATATTCAATGATTTTTGCCATTGAAAAACGTCCAGAAATGATTGAAGCTACTGACTGAATGAAAGGAGCTGGCATCTCACTCTCTTTGAATCTTCTTTATCATGCTAAGAGGAGCAGGAAAAAGCAAAAAATTTCAGAATTGCACCTTGCAATGCGGAGAAATTACTGTTTGTGCATTTACAATATTCATTGATTTTTGCCATTGAAAAACATCATGTTATTCATATTCCAGAAATGATTGAAGCTACTGACTGAATGAAAGGAGCTGGCATCTCACTCTCTTTGAATCTTCTTTATCATGCTAAGAGGAGCAGGAAAAAGCAAAAAATTTCAGAATTGCACCTTGCAATGCGGAGAAATTACTGTTTGTGCATTTACAATATTCAATGATTTTTGCCATTGAAAAACGTCCAGAAATGATTGAAGCTACTGACTGAATGAAAGGAGCTGGCATCTCACTCTCTTTGAATCTTCTTTATCATGCTAAGAGGAGCAGGAAAAAGCAAAAAATTTCAGAATTGCACCTTGCAATGCGGAGAAATTACTGTTTGTGCATTTACAATATTCATTGATTTTTGCCATTGAAAAACATCATGTTATTCATATACCAGAAATGTTTGAAGCTACTGACTGAATGAAAGGAGCTGGCATCTCACTCTCTTTGAATCTTCTTTATCATGCTAAGAGGAGCAGGAAAAAGCAAAAAATTTCAGAATTGCACCTTGCAATGCGGAGAAATTACTGTTTGTGCATTTACAATATTCATTGATTTTTGCCATTGAAAAACATCATGTCATTCATATACCAGAAATGTTTGAAGCTACTGACTGAATGAAAGGAGCTGGCATCTCACTCTCTTTGAATCTTCTTTATCATGCTAAGAGGAGCAGGAAAAAGCAAAAAATTTCAGAATTGCACCTTGCAATGCGGAGAAATTACTGTTTGTGCATTTACAATATTCATTTATTTTTGCCATTGAAAAACGTCCAGAAATGATTGAAGCTACTGACTGAATGAAAGGAGCTGGCATCTCACTCTCTTTGAATCTTCTTTATCATGCTAAGAGGAGCAGGAAAAAGCAAAAAATTTCAGAATTGCACCTTGCAATGCGGAGAAATTACTGTTTGTGCATTTACAATATTCATTGATTTTTGCCATTGAAAAACGTCCAGAAATGATTGAAGCTACTGACTGAATGAAAGGAGCTGGCATCTCACTCTCTTTGAATCTTCTTTATCATGCTAAGAGGAGCAGGAAAAAGCAAAAAATTTCAGAATTGCACCTTGCAATGCGGAGAAATTACTGTTTGTGCATTTACAATATTCATTGATTTTTGCCATTGAAAAACGTCCAGAAATGATTGAAGCTACTGACTGAATGAAAGGAGCTGGCATCTCACTCTCTTTGAATCTTCTTTATCATGCTAAGAGGAGCAGGAAAAAGCAAAAAATTTCAGAATTGCACCTTGCAATGCGGAGAAATTACTGTTTGTGCATTTACAATATTCATTGATTTTTGCCATTGAAAAACATCATGTTATTCATATTCCAGAAATGATTGAAGCTACTGACTGAATGAAAGGAGCTGGCATCTCACTCTCTTTGAATCTTCTTTATCATGCTAAGAGGAGCAGGAAAAAGCAAAAAATTTCAGAATTGCACCTTGCAATGCGGAGAAATTACTGTTTGTGCATTTACAATATTCAATGATTTTTGCCATTGAAAAACGTCCAGAAATGATTGAAGCTACTGACTGAATGAAAGGAGCTGGCATCTCACTCTCTTTGAATCTTCTTTATCATGCTAAGAGGAGCAGGAAAAAGCAAAAAATTTCAGAATTGCACCTTGCAATGCGGAGAAATTACTGTTTGTGCATTTACAATATTCATTGATTTTTGCCATTGAAAAACATCATGTTATTCATATACCAGAAATGTTTGAAGCTACTGACTGAATGAAAGGAGCTGGCATCTCACTCTCTTTGAATCTTCTTTATCATGCTAAGAGGAGCAGGAAAAAGCAAAAAATTTCAGAATTGCACCTTGCAATGCGGAGAAATTACTGTTTGTGCATTTACAATATTCATTGATTTTTGCCATTGAAAAACGTCCAGAAATGATTGAAGCTACTGACTGAATGAAAAGAGCTGGCATCTCACTCTCTTTGAATCTTGTTTATCACGCTAAGAGGAGCAGGAAAAAGCAAAAAATTTCAGAATTGCACCTTGCAATGCGGAGAAATTACTGTTTGTGCATTTACAATATTCATTGATTTTTGCCATTGAAAAACGTCCAGAAATGATTGAAGCTACTGACTGAATGAAAGGAGCTGGCATCTCACTCTCTTTGAATCTTCTTTATCATGCTAAGAGGAGCAGGAAAAAGCAAAAAATTTCAGAATTGCACCTTGCAATGCGGAGAAATTACTGTTTGTGCATTTACAATATTCATTGATTTTTGCCATTGAAAAACATCATGTTATTCATATACCAGAAATGATTGAAGCTACTGACTGAATGAAAGGAGCTGGCATCTCACTCTCTTTGAATCTTCTTTATCATGCTAAGAGGAGCAGGAAAAAGCAAAAAATTTCAGAATTGCACCTTGCAATGCGGAGAAATTACTGTTTGTGCATTTACAATATTCAATGATTTTTGCCATTGAAAAACGTCCAGAAATGATTGAAGCTACTGACTGAATGAAAGGAGCTGGCATCTCACTCTCTTTGAATCTTCTTTATCATGCTAAGAGGAGCAGGAAAAAGCAAAAAATTTCAGAATTGCACCTTGCAATGCGGAGAAATTACTGTTTGTGCATTTACAATATTCATTGATTTTTGCCATTGAAAAACATCATGTTATTCATATTCCAAAAATGATTGAAGCTACTGACTGAATGAAAGGAGCTGGCATCTCACTCTCTTTGAATCTTCTTTATCATGCTAAGAGGAGCAGGAAAAAGCAAAAAATTTCAGAATTGCACCTTGCAATGCGGAGAAATTACTGTTTGTGCATTTACAATATTCAATGATTTTTGCCATTGAAAAACGTCCAGAAATGATTGAAGCTACTGACTGAATGAAAGGAGCTGGCATCTCACTCTCTTTGAATCTTCTTTATCATGCTAAGAGGAGCAGGAAAAAGCAAAAAATTTCAGAATTGCACCTTGCAATGCGGAGAAATTACTGTTTGTGCATTTACAATATTCATTGATTTTTGCCATTGAAAAACATCATGTTATTCATATTCCAGAAATGATTGAAGCTACTGACTGAATGAAAGGAGCTGGCATCTCACTCTCTTTGAATCTTCTTTATCATGCTAAGAGGAGCAGGAAAAAGCAAAAAATTTCAGAATTGCACCTTGCAATGCGGAGAAATTACTGTTTGTGCATTTACAATATTCAATGATTTTTGCCATTGAAAAACGTCCAGAAATGATTGAAGCTACTGACTGAATGAAAGGAGCTGGCATCTCACTCTCTTTGAATCTTCTTTATCATGCTAAGAGGAGCAGGAAAAAGCAAAAAATTTCAGAATTGCACCTTGCAATGCGGAGAAATTACTGTTTGTGCATTTACAATATTCATTGATTTTTGCCATTGAAAAACATCATGTTATTCATATACCAGAAATGTTTGAAGCTACTGACTGAATGAAAGGAGCTGGCATCTCACTCTCTTTGAATCTTCTTTATCATGCTAAGAGGAGCAGGAAAAAGCAAAAAATTTCAGAATTGCACCTTGCAATGCGGAGAAATTACTGTTTGTGCATTTACAATATTCATTGATTTTTGCCATTGAAAAACGTCCAGAAATGATTGAAGCTACTGACTGAATGAAAAGAGCTGGCATCTCACTCTCTTTGAATCTTGTTTATCACGCTAAGAGGAGCAGGAAAAAGCAAAAAATTTCAGAATTGCACCTTGCAATGCGGAGAAATTACTGTTTGTGCATTTACAATATTCATTGATTTTTGCCATTGAAAAACGTCCAGAAATGATTGAAGCTACTGACTGAATGAAAGGAGCTGGCATCTCACTCTCTTTGAATCTTCTTTATCATGCTAAGAGGAGCAGGAAAAAGCAAAAAATTTCAGAATTGCACCTTGCAATGCGAAGAAATTACTGTTTGTGCATTTACAATATTCATTGATTTTTGCCATTGAAAAACATCATGTCATTCATATACCAGAAATGTTTGAAGCTACTGACTGAATGAAAGGAGCTGGCATCTCACTCTCTTTGAATCTTCTTTATCATGCTAAGAGGAGCAGGAAAAAGCAAAAAATTTCAGAATTGCACCTTGCAATGCGGAGAAATTACTGTTTGTGCATTTACAATATTCATTTATTTTTGCCATTGAAAAACGTCCAGAAATGATTGAAGCTACTGACTGAATGAAAGGAGCTGGCATCTCACTCTCTTTGAATCTTCTTTATCATGCTAAGAGGAGCAGGAAAAAGCAAAAAATTTCAGAATTGCACCTTGCAATGCGGAGAAATTACTGTTTGTGCATTTACAATATTCATTGATTTTTGCCATTGAAAAACGTCCAGAAATGATTGAAGCTACTGACTGAATGAAAGGAGCTGGCATCTCACTCTCTTTGAATCTTCTTTATCATGCTAAGAGGAGCAGGAAAAAGCAAAAAATTTCAGAATTGCACCTTGCAATGCGGAGAAATTACTGTTTGTGCATTTACAATATTCATTGATTTTTGCCATTGAAAAACGTCCAGAAATGATTGAAGCTACTGACTGAATGAAAGGAGCTGGCATCTCACTCTCTTTGAATCTTCTTTATCATGCTAAGAGGAGCAGGAAAAAGCAAAAAATTTCAGAATTGCACCTTGCAATGCGGAGAAATTACTGTTTGTGCATTTACAATATTCATTGATTTTTGCCATTGAAAAACATCATGTTATTCATATTCCAGAAATGATTGAAGCTACTGACTGAATGAAAGGAGCTGGCATCTCACTCTCTTTGAATCTTCTTTATCATGCTAAGAGGAGCAGGAAAAAGCAAAAAATTTCAGAATTGCACCTTGCAATGCGGAGAAATTACTGTTTGTGCATTTACAATATTCAATGATTTTTGCCATTGAAAAACGTCCAGAAATGATTGAAGCTACTGACTGAATGAAAGGAGCTGGCATCTCACTCTCTTTGAATCTTCTTTATCATGCTAAGAGGAGCAGGAAAAAGCAAAAAATTTCAGAATTGCACCTTGCAATGCGGAGAAATTACTGTTTGTGCATTTACAATATTCATTGATTTTTGCCATTGAAAAACATCATGTTATTCATATACCAGAAATGTTTGAAGCTACTGACTGAATGAAAGGAGCTGGCATCTCACTCTCTTTGAATCTTCTTTATCATGCTAAGAGGAGCAGGAAAAAGCAAAAAATTTCAGAATTGCACCTTGCAATG
Organism: Phyllobates terribilis; assembly: GCF_046119375.1. Lineage (NCBI taxonomy): Eukaryota > Metazoa > Chordata > Amphibia > Anura > Dendrobatidae > Phyllobates > Phyllobates terribilis. The sequence continues at coordinate 24,685 of NW_027369517.1, forward strand.
CGGAGAAATTACTGTTTGTGCATTTACAATATTCATTGATTTTTGCCATTGAAAAACGTCCAGAAATGATTGAAGCTACTGACTGAATGAAAAGAGCTGGCATCTCACTCTCTTTGAATCTTGTTTATCACGCTAAGAGGAGCAGGAAAAAGCAAAAAATTTCAGAATTGCACCTTGCAATGCGGAGAAATTACTGTTTGTGCATTTACAATATTCATTGATTTTTGCCATTGAAAAACGTCCAGAAATGATTGAAGCTACTGACTGAATGAAAGGAGCTGGCATCTCACTCTCTTTGAATCTTCTTTATCATGCTAAGAGGAGCAGGAAAAAGCAAAAAATTTCAGAATTGCACCTTGCAATGCGGAGAAATTACTGTTTGTGCATTTACAATATTCATTGATTTTTGCCATTGAAAAACATCATGTTATTCATATACCAGAAATGATTGAAGCTACTGACTGAATGAAAGGAGCTGGCATCTCACTCTCTTTGAATCTTCTTTATCATGCTAAGAGGAGCAGGAAAAAGCAAAAAATTTCAGAATTGCACCTTGCAATGCGGAGAAATTACTGTTTGTGCATTTACAATATTCAATGATTTTTGCCATTGAAAAACGTCCAGAAATGATTGAAGCTACTGACTGAATGAAAGGAGCTGGCATCTCACTCTCTTTGAATCTTCTTTATCATGCTAAGAGGAGCAGGAAAAAGCAAAAAATTTCAGAATTGCACCTTGCAATGCGGAGAAATTACTGTTTGTGCATTTACAATATTCATTGATTTTTGCCATTGAAAAACATCATGTTATTCATATTCCAGAAATGATTGAAGCTACTGACTGAATGAAAGGAGCTGGCATCTCACTCTCTTTGAATCTTCTTTATCATGCTAAGAGGAGCAGGAAAAAGCAAAAAATTTCAGAATTGCACCTTGCAATGCGGAGAAATTACTGTTTGTGCATTTACAATATTCAATGATTTTTGCCATTGAAAAACGTCCAGAAATGATTGAAGCTACTGACTGAATGAAAGGAGCTGGCATCTCACTCTCTTTGAATCTTCTTTATCATGCTAAGAGGAGCAGGAAAAAGCAAAAAATTTCAGAATTGCACCTTGCAATGCGGAGAAATTACTGTTTGTGCATTTACAATATTCATTGATTTTTGCCATTGAAAAACATCATGTTATTCATATTCCAGAAATGATTGAAGCTACTGACTGAATGAAAGGAGCTGGCATCTCACTCTCTTTGAATCTTCTTTATCATGCTAAGAGGAGCAGGAAAAAGCAAAAAATTTCAGAATTGCACCTTGCAATGCGGAGAAATTACTGTTTGTGCATTTACAATATTCAATGATTTTTGCCATTGAAAAACGTCCAGAAATGATTGAAGCTACTGACTGAATGAAAGGAGCTGGCATCTCACTCTCTTTGAATCTTCTTTATCATGCTAAGAGGAGCAGGAAAAAGCAAAAAATTTCAGAATTGCACCTTGCAATGCGGAGAAATTACTGTTTGTGCATTTACAATATTCATTGATTTTTGCCATTGAAAAACATCATGTTATTCATATACCAGAAATGTTTGAAGCTACTGACTGAATGAAAGGAGCTGGCATCTCACTCTCTTTGAATCTTCTTTATCATGCTAAGAGGAGCAGGAATAAGCAAAAAATTTCAGAATTGCACCTTGCAATGCGGAGAAATTACTGTTTGTGCAATTACAATATTCATTGATTTTTGCCATTGAAAAACGTCCAGAAATGATTGAAGCTACTGACTGAATGAAAAGAGCTGGCATCTCACTCTCTTTGAATCTTGTTTATCACGCTAAGAGGAGCAGGAAAAAGCAAAAAATTTCAGAATTGCACCTTGCAATGCGGAGAAATTACTGTTTGTGCATTTACAATATTCATTGATTTTTGCCATTGAAAAACGTCCAGAAATGATTGAAGCTACTGACTGAATGAAAGGAGCTGGCATCTCACTCTCTTTGAATCTTCTTTATCATGCTAAGAGGAGCAGGAAAAAGCAAAAAATTTCAGAATTGCACCTTGCAATGCGAAGAAATTACTGTTTGTGCATTTACAATATTCATTGATTTTTGCCATTGAAAAACATCATGTTATTCATATACCAGAAATGATTGAAGCTACTGACTGAATGAAAGGAGCTGGCATCTCACTCTCTTTGAATCTTCTTTATCATGCTAAGAGGAGCAGGAAAAAGCAAAAAATTTCAGAATTGCACCTTGCAATGCGGAGAAATTACTGTTTGTGCATTTACAATATTCAATGATTTTTGCCATTGAAAAACGTCCAGAAATGATTGAAGCTACTGACTGAATGAAAGGAGCTGGCATCTCACTCTCTTTGAATCTTCTTTATCATGCTAAGAGGAGCAGGAAAAAGCAAAAAATTTCAGAATTGCACCTTGCAATGCGGAGAAATTACTGTTTGTGCATTTACAATATTCATTGATTTTTGCCATTGAAAAACATCATGTTATTCATATTCCAGAAATGATTGAAGCTACTGACTGAATGAAAGGAGCTGGCATCTCACTCTCTTTGAATCTTCTTTATCATGCTAAGAGGAGCAGGAAAAAGCAAAAAATTTCAGAATTGCACCTTGCAATGCGGAGAAATTACTGTTTGTGCATTTACAATATTCAATGATTTTTGCCATTGAAAAACGTCCAGAAATGATTGAAGCTACTGACTGAATGAAAGGAGCTGGCATCTCACTCTCTTTGAATCTTCTTTATCATGCTAAGAGGAGCAGGAAAAAGCAAAAAATTTCAGAATTGCACCTTGCAATGCGGAGAAATTACTGTTTGTGCATTTACAATATTCATTGATTTTTGCCATTGAAAAACATCATGTTATTCATATACCAGAAATGTTTGAAGCTACTGACTGAATGAAAGGAGCTGGCATCTCACTCTCTTTGAATCTTCTTTATCATGCTAAGAGGAGCAGGAAAAAGCAAAAAATTTCAGAATTGCACCTTGCAATGCGGAGAAATTACTGTTTGTGCATTTACAATATTCAATGATTTTTGCCATTGAAAAACGTCCAGAAATGATTGAAGCTACTGACTGAATGAAAGGAGCTGGCATCTCACTCTCTTTGAATCTTCTTTATCATGCTAAGAGGAGCAGGAAAAAGCAAAAAATTTCAGAATTGCACCTTGCAATGCGGAGAAATTACTGTTTGTGCATTTACAATATTCATTGATTTTTGCCATTGAAAAACATCATGTTATTCATATACCAGAAATGTTTGAAGCTACTGACTGAATGAAAGGAGCTGGCATCTCACTCTCTTTGAATCTTCTTTATCATGCTAAGAGGAGCAGGAAAAAGCAAAAAATTTCAGAATTGCACCTTGCAATGCGGAGAAATTACTGTTTGTGCATTTACAATATTCATTGATTTTTGCCATTGAAAAACGTCCAGAAATGATTGTAGCTACTGACTGAATGAAAGGAGCTGGCATCTCACTCTCTTTGAATCTTCTTTATCATGCTAAGAGGAGCAGGAAAAAGCAAAAAATTTCAGAATTGCACCTTGCAATGCGGAGAAATTACTGTTTGTGCATTTACAATATTCATTGATTTTTGCCATTGAAAAACGTCCAGAAATGATTGAAGCTACTGACTGAATGAAAGGAGCTGGCATCTCACTCTCTTTGAATCTTGTTTATCATGCTAAGAGGAGCAGGAAAAAGCAAAAAATTTCAGAATTGCATCTTGCAATGCGGAGAAATTACTGTTTGTGCATTTACAATATTCATTGATTTTTGCCATTGAAAAACGTCCAGAAATGATTGAAGCTACTGACTGAATGAAAGGAGCTGGCATCTCACTCTCTTTGAATCTTCTTTATCATGCTAAGAGGAGCAGGAAAAAGCAAAAAATTTCAGAATTGCACCTTGCAATGCGGAGAAATTACTGTTTGTGCATTTACAATATTCATTGATTTTTGCCATTGAAAAACATCATGTTATTCATATTCCAGAAATGATTGAAGCTACTGACTGAATGAAAGGAGCTGGCATCTCACTCTCTTTGAATCTTCTTTATCATGCTAAGAGGAGCAGGAAAAAGCAAAAAATTTCAGAATTGCACCTTGCAATGCGGAGAAATTACTGTTTGTGCATTTACAATATTCAATGATTTTTGCCATTGAAAAACGTCCAGAAATGATTGAAGCTACTGACTGAATGAAAGGAGCTGGCATCTCACTCTCTTTGAATCTTCTTTATCATGCTAAGAGGAGCAGGAAAAAGCAAAAAATTTCAGAATTGCACCTTGCAATGCGGAGAAATTACTGTTTGTGCATTTACAATATTCATTGATTTTTGCCATTGAAAAACATCATGTTATTCATATACCAGAAATGTTTGAAGCTACTGACTGAATGAGAGGAGCTGGCATCTCACTCTCTTTGAATCTTCTTTATCATGCTAAGAGTAGCAGGAAAAAGCAAAAAATTTCAGAATTGCACCTTGCAATGCGGAGAAATTACTGTTTGTGCATTTACAATATTCATTGATTTTTGCCATTGAAAAACGTCCAGAAATGATTGTAGCTACTGAATGAATGAAAGGAGCTGGCATCTCACTCTCTTTGAATCTTCTTTATCATGCTAAGAGGAGCAGGAAAAAGCAAAAAATTTTAGAATTGCACCTTGCAATGCGGAGAAATTACTGTTTGTGCATTTACAATATTCATTGATTTTTGCCATTGAAAAACGTCCAGAAATGATTGAAGCTACTGACTGAATGAAAGGAGCTGGCATCTCACTCTCTTTGAATCTTGTTTATCATGCTAAGAGGAGCAGGAAAAAGCAAAAAATTTCAGAATTGCACCTTGCAATGCGGAGAAATTACTGTTTGTGCATTTACAATATTCATTGATTTTTGCCATTGAAAAACGTCCAGAAATGATTGAAGCTACTGACTGAATGAAAGGAGCTGGCATCTCACTCTCTTTGAATCTTCTTTATCATGCTAAGAGGAGCAGGAAAAAGCAAAAAATTTCAGAATTGCACCTTGCAATGCGGAGAAATTACTGTTTGTGCATTTACAATATTCATTGATTTTTGCCATTGAAAAACATCATGTTATTCATATACCAGAAATGTTTGAAGCTACTGACTGAATGAAAGGAGCTGGCATCTCACTCTCTTTGAGTCTTCTTTATCATGCTAAGAGGAGCAGAAAAAAGCAAAAAATTTCAGAATTGCACCTTGCAATGCGGAGAAATTACTGTTTGTGCATTTACAATATTCATTGATTTTTGCCATTGAAAAACGTCCAGAAATGATTGAAGCTACTGACTGAATGAAAGGAGCTGGCATCTCACTCTCTTTGAATCTTGTTTATCATGCTAAGAGGAGCAGGAAAAAGCAAAAAATTTCAGAATTGCACCTTGCAATGCGGAGAAATTACTGTTTGTGCATTTACAATATTCATTGATTTTTGCCATTGAAAAATGTCCAGAAATGATTGAAGCTACTGACAATGAAAGGAGCTGGCATCTCACTCTCTTTGAATCTTCTTTATCATGCTAAGAGGAGCAGGAAAAAGCAAAAAATTTCAGAATTGCACCTTGCAATGCGGAGAAATTACTGTTTGTGCATTTACAATATTCATTGATTTTTGCCATTGAAAAACATCATGTTATTCATATACCAGAAATGTTTGAAGCTACTGACTGAATGAAAGGAGCTGGCATCTCACTCTCTTTGAATCTTCTTTATCATGCTAAGAGGAGCAGGAAAAAGCAAAAAATTTCAGAATTGCACCTTGCAATGCGGAGAAATTACTGTTTGTGCATTTACAATATTCATTGATTTTTGCCATTGAAAAACATCATGTTATTCATATTCCAGAAATGATTGAAGCTACTGACTGAATGAAAGGAGCTGGCATCTCACTCTCTTTGAATCTTCTTTATCATGCTAAGAGGAGCAGGAAAAAGCAAAAAATTTCAGAATTGCACCTTGCAATGCGGAGAAATTACTGTTTGTGCATTTACAATATTCAATGATTTTTGCCATTGAAAAACGTCCAGAAATGATTGAAGCTACTGACTGAATGAAAGGAGCTGGCATCTCACTCTCTTTGAATCTTCTTTATCATGCTAAGAGGAGCAGGAAAAAGCAAAAAATTTCAGAATTGCACCTTGCAATGCGGAGAAATTACTGTTTGTGCATTTACAATATTCATTGATTTTTGCCATTGAAAAACATCATGTTATTCATATACCAGAAATGTTTGAAGCTACTGACTGAATGAAAGGAGCTGGCATCTCACTCTCTTTGAATCTTCTTTATCATGCTAAGAGGAGCAGGAAAAAGCAAAAAATTTCAGAATTGCACCTTGCAATGCGGAGAAATTACTGTTTGTGCATTTACAATATTCAATGATTTTTGCCATTGAAAAACGTCCAGAAATGATTGAAGCTACTGACTGAATGAAAGGAGCTGGCATCTCACTCTCTTTGAATCTTCTTTATCATGCTAAGAGGAGCAGGAAAAAGCAAAAAATTTCAGAATTGCACCTTGCAATGCGGAGAAATTACTGTTTGTGCATTTACAATATTCATTGATTTTTGCCATTGAAAAACATCATGTTATTCATATACCAGAAATGTTTGAAGCTACTGACTGAATGAAAGGAGCTGGCATCTCACTCTCTTTGAATCTTCTTTATCATGCTAAGAGGAGCAGGAAAAAGCAAAAAATTTCAGAATTGCACCTTGCAATGCGGAGAAATTACTGTTTGTGCATTTACAATATTCATTGATTTTTGCCATTGAAAAACGTCCAGAAATGATTGTAGCTACTGACTGAATGAAAGGAGCTGGCATCTCACTCTCTTTGAATCTTCTTTATCATGCTAAGAGGAGCAGGAAAAAGCAAAAAATTTCAGAATTGCACCTTGCAATGCGGAGAAATTACTGTTTGTGCATTTACAATATTCATTGATTTTTGCCATTGAAAAACGTCCAGAAATGATTGAAGCTACTGACTGAATGAAAGGAGCTGGCATCTCACTCTCTTTGAATCTTGTTTATCATGCTAAGAGGAGCAGGAAAAAGCAAAAAATTTCAGAATTGCATCTTGCAATGCGGAGAAATTACTGTTTGTGCATTTACAATATTCATTGATTTTTGCCATTGAAAAACGTCCAGAAATGATTGAAGCTACTGACTGAATGAAAGGAGCTGGCATCTCACTCTCTTTGAATCTTCTTTATCATGCTAAGAGGAGCAGGAAAAAGCAAAAAATTTCAGAATTGCACCTTGCAATGCGGAGAAATTACTGTTTGTGCATTTACAATATTCATTGATTTTTGCCATTGAAAAACATCATGTTATTCATATTCCAGAAATGATTGAAGCTACTGACTGAATGAAAGGAGCTGGCATCTCACTCTCTTTGAATCTTCTTTATCATGCTAAGAGGAGCAGGAAAAAGCAAAAAATTTCAGAATTGCACCTTGCAATGCGGAGAAATTACTGTTTGTGCATTTACAATATTCAATGATTTTTGCCATTGAAAAACGTCCAGAAATGATTGAAGCTACTGACTGAATGAAAGGAGCTGGCATCTCACTCTCTTTGAATCTTCTTTATCATGCTAAGAGGAGCAGGAAAAAGCAAAAAATTTCAGAATTGCACCTTGCAATGCGGAGAAATTACTGTTTGTGCATTTACAATATTCATTGATTTTTGCCATTGAAAAACATCATGTTATTCATATACCAGAAATGTTTGAAGCTACTGACTGAATGAGAGGAGCTGGCATCTCACTCTCTTTGAATCTTCTTTATCATGCTAAGAGGAGCAGGAAAAAGCAAAAAATTTCAGAATTGCACCTTGCAATGCGGAGAAATTACTGTTTGTGCATTTACAATATTCATTGATTTTTGCCATTGAAAAACGTCCAGAAATGATTGTAGCTACTGACTGAATGAAAGGAGCTGGCATCTCACTCTCTTTGAATCTTCTTTATCATGCTAAGAGGAGCAGGAAAAAGCAAAAAATTTCAGAATTGCACCTTGCAATGCGGAGAAATTACTGTTTGTGCATTTACAATATTCATTGATTTTTGCCATTGAAAAACGTCCAGAAATGATTGAAGCTACTGACTGAATGAAAGGAGCTGGCATCTCACTCTCTTTGAATCTTGTTTATCATGCTAAGAGGAGCAGGAAAAAGCAAAAAATTTCAGAATTGCACCTTGCAATGCGGAGAAATTACTGTTTGTGCATTTACAATATTCATTGATTTTTGCCATTGAAAAACGTCCAGAAATGATTGAAGCTACTGACTGAATGAAAGGAGCTGGCATCTCACTCTCTTTGAATCTTCTTTATCATGCTAAGAGGAGCAGGAAAAAGCAAAAAATTTCAGAATTGCACCTTGCAATGCGGAGAAATTACTGTTTGTGCATTTACAATATTCATTGATTTTTGCCATTGAAAAACATCATGTTATTCATATACCAGAAATGTTTGAAGCTACTGACTGAATGAAAGGAGCTGGCATCTCACTCTCTTTGAGTCTTCTTTATCATGCTAAGAGGAGCAGAAAAAAGCAAAAAATTTCAGAATTGCACCTTGCAATGCGGAGAAATTACTGTTTGTGCATTTACAATATTCATTGATTTTTGCCATTGAAAAACGTCCAGAAATGATTGAAGCTACTGACTGAATGAAAGGAGCTGGCATCTCACTCTCTTTGAATCTTGTTTATCATGCTAAGAGGAGCAGGAAAAAGCAAAAAATTTCAGAATTGCACCTTGCAATGCGGAGAAATTACTGTTTGTGCATTTACAATATTCATTGATTTTTGCCATTGAAAAACGTCCAGAAATGATTGAAGCTACTGACAATGAAAGGAGCTGGCATCTCACTCTCTTTGAATCTTCTTTATCATGCTAAGAGGAGCAGGAAAAAGCAAAAAATTTCAGAATTGCACCTTGCAATGCGGAGAAATTACTGTTTGTGCATTTACAATATTCATTGATTTTTGCCATTGAAAAACATCATGTTATTCATATACCAGAAATGTTTGAAGCTACTGACTGAATGAAAGGAGCTGGCATCTCACTCTCTTTGAATCTTCTTTATCATGCTAAGAGGAGCAGGAAAAAGCAAAAAATTTCAGAATTGCACCTTGCAATGCGGAGAAATTACTGTTTGTGCATTTACAATATTCATTGATTTTTGCCATTGAAAAACATCATGTTATTCATATTCCAGAAATGATTGAAGCTACTGACTGAATGAAAGGAGCTGGCATCTCACTCTCTTTGAATCTTCTTTATTATGCTAAGAGGAGCAGGAAAAAGCAAAAAATTTCAGAATTGCACCTTGCAATGCGGAGAAATTACTGTTTGTGCATTTACAATATTCAATGATTTTTGCCATTGAAAAACGTCCAGAAATGATTGAAGCTACTGACTGAATGAAAGGAGCTGGCATCTCACTCTCTTTGAATCTTCTTTATCATGCTAAGAGGAGCAGGAAAAAGCAAAAAATTTCAGAATTGCACCTTGCAATGCGGAGAAATTACTGTTTGTGCATTTACAATATTCATTGATTTTTGCCATTGAAAAACATCATGTTATTCATATACCAGAAATGTTTGAAGCTACTGACTGAATGAAAGGAGCTGGCATCTCACTCTCTTTGAATCTTCTTTATCATGCTAAGAGGAGCAGGAAAAAGCAAAAAATTTCAGAATTGCACCTTGCAATGCGGAGAAATTACTGTTTGTGCATTTACAATATTCATTGATTTTTGCCATTGAAAAACGTCCAGAAATGATTGTAGCTACTGACTGAATGAAAGGAGCTGGCATCTCACTCTCTTTGAATCTTCTTTATCATGCTAAGAGGAGCAGGAAAAAGCAAAAAATTTCAGAATTGCACCTTGCAATGCGGAGAAATTACTGTTTGTGCATTTACAATATTCATTGATTTTTGCCATTGAAAAACGTCCAGAAATGATTGAAGCTACTGACTGAATGAAAGGAGCTGGCATCTCACTCTCTTTGAATCTTGTTTATCATGCTAAGAGGAGCAGGAAAAAGCAAAAAATTTCAGAATTGCACCTTGCAATGCGGAGAAATTACTGTTTGTGCATTTACAATATTCATTGATTTTTGCCATTGAAAAACGTCCAGAAATGATTGAAGCTACTGACTGAATGAAAGGAGCTGGCATCTCACTCTCTTTGAATCTTCTTTATCATGCTAAGAGGAGCAGGAAAAAGCAAAAAATTTCAGAATTGCACCTTGCAATGCGGAGAAATTACTGTTTGTGCATTTACAATATTCATTGATTTTTGCCATTGAAAAACGTCCAGAAATGATTGAAGCTACTGACAATGAAAGGAGCTGGCATCTCACTCTCTTTGAATCTTCTTTATCATGCTAAGAGGAGCAGGAAAAAGCAAAAAATTTCAGAATTGCACCTTGCAATGCGGAGAAATTACTGTTTGTGCATTTACAATATTCATTGATTTTTGCCATTGAAAAACATCATGTTATTCATATACCAGAAATGTTTGAAGCTACTGACTGAATGAAAGGAGCTGGCATCTCACTCTCTTTGAATCTTCTTTATCATGCTAAGAGGAGCAGGAAAAAGCAAAAAATTTCAGAATTGCACCTTGCAATGCGGAGAAATTACTGTTTGTGCATTTACAATATTCATTGATTTTTGCCATTGAAAAACGTCCAGAAATGATTGAAGCTACTGACTGAATGAAAAGAGCTGGCATCTCACTCTCTTTGAATCTTGTTTATCACGCTAAGAGGAGCAGGAAAAAGCAAAAAATTTCAGAATTGCACCTTGCAATGCGGAGAAATTACTGTTTGTGCATTTACAATATTCATTGATTTTTGCCATTGAAAAACGTCCAGAAATGATTGAAGCTACTGACTGAATGAAAGGAGCTGGCATCTCACTCTCTTTGAATCTTCTTTATCATGCTAAGAGGAGCAGGAAAAAGCAAAAAATTTCAGAATTGCACCGTGCAATGCGGAGAAATTACTGTTTGTGCATTTACAATATTCATTGATTTTTGCCATTGAAAAACATCATGTTATTCATATACCAGAAATGATTGAAGCTACTGACTGAATGAAAGGAGCTGGCATCTCACTCTCTTTGAATCTTCTTTATCATGCTAAGAGGAGCAGGAAAAAGCAAAAAATTTCAGAATTGCACCTTGCAATGCGGAGAAATTACTGTTTGTGCATTTACAATATTCAATGATTTTTGCCATTGAAAAACGTCCAGAAATGATTGAAGCTACTGACTGAATGAAAGGAGCTGGCATCTCACTCTCTTTGAATCTTCTTTATCATGCTAAGAGGAGCAGGAAAAAGCAAAAAATTTCAGAATTGCACCTTGCAATGCGGAGAAATTACTGTTTGTGCATTTACAATATTCATTGATTTTTGCCATTGAAAAACATCATGTTATTCATATTCCAGAAATGATTGAAGCTACTGACTGAATGAAAGGAGCTGGCATCTCACTCTCTTTGAATCTTCTTTATCATGCTAAGAGGAGCAGGAAAAAGCAAAAAATTTCAGAATTGCACCTTGCAATGCGGAGAAATTACTGTTTGTGCATTTACAATATTCATTGATTTTTGCCATTGAAAAACGTCCAGAAATGATTGAAGCTACTGACTGAATGAAAGGAGCTGGCATCTCACTCTCTTTGAATCTTCTTTATCATGCTAAGAGGAGCAGGAAAAAGCAAAAAATTTCAGAATTGCACCTTGCAATGCGGAGAAATTACTGTTTGTGCATTTACAATATTCATTGATTTTTGCCATTGAAAAACGTCCAGAAATGATTGAAGCTACTGACTGAATGAAAGGAGCTGGCATCTCACTCTCTTTGAATCTTCTTTATCATGCTAAGAGGAGCAGGAAAAAGCAAAAAATTTCAGAATTGCACCTTGCAATGCGGAGAAATTACTGTTTGTGCATTTACAATATTCATTGATTTTTGCCATTGAAAAACGTCCAGAAATGATTGAAGCTACTGACTGAATGAAAGGAGCTGGCATCTCACTCTCTTTGAATCTTGTTTATCATGCTAAGAGGAGCAGGAAAAAGCAAAAATTTCAGAATTGCACCTTGCAATGCGGAGAAATTACTGTTTGTGCATTTACAATATTCAATGATTTTTGCCATTGAAAAACGTCCAGAAATGATTGAAGCTACTGACTGAATGAAAGGAGCTGGCATCTCACTCTCTTTGAATCTTCTTTACCATGCTAAGAGGAGCAGGAAAAAGCAAAAAATTTCAGAATTGCACCTTGCAATGCGGAGAAATTACTGTTTGTGCATTTACAATATTCATTGATTTTTGCCATTGAAAAACATCATGTTATTCATATACCAGAAATGATTGAAGCTACTGACTGAATGAAAGGAGCTGGCATCTCACTCTCTTTGAATCTTCTTTATCATGCTAAGAGGAGCAGGAAAAAGCAAAAAATTTCAGAATTGCACCTTGCAATGCGGAGAAATTACTGTTTGTGCATTTACAATATTCATTGATTTTTGCCATTGAAAAACATCATGTTATTCATATACCAGAAATGTTTGAAGCTACTGACTGAATGAAAGGAGCTGGCATCTCACTCTCTTTGAATCTTCTTTATCATGCTAAGAGGAGCAGGAAAAAGCAAAAAATTTCAGAATTGCACCTTGCAATGCGGAGAAATTACTGTTTGTGCATTTACAATATTCATTGATTTTTGCCATTGAAAAACGTCCAGAAATGATTGAAGCTACTGACTGAATGAAAGGAGCTGGCATCTCACTCTCTTTGAATCTTGTTTATCATGCTAAGAGGAGCAGGAAAAAGCAAAAAATTTCAGAATTGCACCTTGCAATGCGGAGAAATTACTGTTTGTGCATTTACAATATTCATTGATTTTTGCCATTGAAAAACATCATGTTATTCATATTCCAGAAATGATTGAAGCTACTGACTGAATGAAAGGAGCTGGCATCTCACTCTCTTTGAATCTTCTTTATCATGCTAAGAGGAGCAGGAAAGAGCAAAAAATTTCAGAATTGCACCTTGCAATGCGGAGAAATTACTGTTTGTGCATTTACAATATTCAATGATTTTTGCCATTGAAAAACGTCCAGAAATGATTGAAGCTACTGACTGAATGAAAGGAGCTGGCATCTCACTCTCTTTGAATCTTCTTTATCATGCTAAGAGGAGCAGGAAAAAGCAAAACATTTCAGAATTGCACCTTGCAATGCGGAGAAATTACTGTTTGTGCATTTACAATATTCATTGATTTTTGCCATTGAAAAACATCATGTTATTCATATTCCAGAAATGATTGAAGCTACTGACTGAATGAAAGGAGCTGGCATCTCACTCTCTTTGAATCTTCTTTATCATGCTAAGAGGAGCAGGAAAAAGCAAAAAATTTCAGAATTGCACCTTGCAATGCGGAGAAATTACTGTTTGTGCATTTACAATATTCAATGATTTTTGCCATTGAAAAACGTCCAGAAATGATTGAAGCTACTGACTGAATGAAAGGAGCTGGCATCTCACTCTCTTTGAATCTTCTTTATCATGCTAAGAGGAGCAGGAAAAAGCAAAAAATTTCAGAATTGCACCTTGCAATGCGGAGAAATTACTGTTTGTGCATTTACAATATTCATTGATTTTTGCCATTGAAAAACATCATGTTATTCATATACCAGAAATGTTTGAAGCTACTGACTGAATGAAAGGAGCTGGCATCTCACTCTCTTTGAATCTTCTTTATCATGCTAAGAGGAGCAGGAAAAAGCAAAAAATTTCAGAATTGCACCTTGCAATGCGGAGAAATTACTGTTTGTGCATTTACAATATTCATTGATTTTTGCCATTGAAAAACATCATGTTATTCATATACCAGAAATGTTTGAAGCTACTGACTGAATGAAAGGAGCTGGCATCTCACTCTCTTTGAATCTTCTTTATCATGCTAAGAGGAGCAGGAAAAAGCAAAAAATTTCAGAATTGCACCTTGCAATGCGGAGAAATTACTGTTTGTGCATTTACAATATTCATTGATTTTTGCCATTGAAAAACGTCCAGAAATGATTGTAGCTACTGACTGAATGAAAGGAGCTGGCATCTCACTCTCTTTGAATCTTCTTTATCATGCTAAGAGGAGCAGGAAAAAGCAAAAAATTTCAGAATTGCACCTTGCAATGCGGAGAAATTACTGTTTGTGCATTTACAATATTCATTGATTTTTGCCATTGAAAAACGTCCAGAAATGTTTGAAGCTACTGACTGAATGAAAGGAGCTGGCATCTCACTCTCTTTGAATCTTGTTTATCATGCTAAGAGGAGCAGGAAAAAGCAAAAAATTTCAGAATTGCAACTTGCAATGCGGAGAAATTACTGTTTGTGCATTTACAATATTCATTGATTTTTGCCATTGAAAAACGTCCAGAAATGATTGAAGCTACTGACTGAATGAAAGGAGCTGGCATCTCACTCTCTTTGAATCTTGTTTATCATGCTAAGAGGAGCAGGAAAAAGCAAAAAATTTCAGAATTGCACCTTGCAATGCGGAGAAATTACTGTTTGTGCATTTACAATATTCATTGATTTTTGCCATTGAAAAACATCATGTTATTCATATTCCAGAAATGATTGAAGCTACTGACTGAATGAAAGGAGCTGGCATCTCACTCTCTTTGAATCTTCTTTATCATGCTAAGAGGAGCAGGAAAAAGCAAAAAATTTCAGAATTGCACCTTGCAATGCGGAGAAATTACTGTTTGTGCATTTACAATATTCAATGATTTTTGCCATTGAAAAACGTCCAGAAATGATTGAAGCTACTGACTGAATGAAAGGAGCTGGCATCTCACTCTCTTTGAATCTTCTTTATCATGCTAAGAGGAGCAGGAAAAAGCAAAAAATTTCAGAATTGCACCTTGCAATGCGGAGAAATTACTGTTTGTGCATTTACAATATTCATTGATTTTTGCCATTGAAAAACATCATGTTATTCATATTCCAGAAATGATTGAAGCTACTGACTGAATGAAAGGAGCTGGCATCTCACTCTCTTTGAATCTTCTTTATCATGCTAAGAGGAGCAGGAAAAAGCAAAAAATTTCAGAATTGCACCTTGCAATGCGGAGAAATTACTGTTTGTGCATTTACAATATTCAATGATTTTTGCCATTGAAAAACGTCCAGAAATGATTGAAGCTACTGACTGAATGAAAGGAGCTGGCATCTCACTCTCTTTGAATCTTCTTTATCATGCTAAGAGGAGCAGGAAAAAGCAAAAAATTTCAGAATTGCACCTTGCAATGCGGAGAAATTACTGTTTGTGCATTTACAATATTCATTGATTTTTGCCATTGAAAAACATCATGTTATTCATATACCAGAAATGTTTGAAGCTACTGACTGAATGAAAGGAGCTGGCATCTCACTCTCTTTGAATCTTCTTTATCATGCTAAGAGGAGCAGGAAAAAGCAAAAAATTTCAGAATTGCACCTTGCAATGCGGAGAAATTACTGTTTGTGCATTTACAATATTCATTGATTTTTGCCATTGAAAAACATCATGTTATTCATATACCAGAAATGTTTGAAGCTACTGACTGAATGAAAGGAGCTGGCATCTCACTCTCTTTGAATCTTCTTTATCATGCTAAGAGGAGCAGGAAAAAGCAAAAAATTTCAGAATTGCACCTTGCAATGCGGAGAAATTACTGTTTGTGCATTTACAATATTCATTGATTTTTGCCATTGAAAAACGTCCAGAAATGATTGTAGCTACTGACTGAATGAAAGGAGCTGGCATCTCACTCTCTTTGAATCTTCTTTATCATGCTAAGAGGAGCAGGAAAAAGCAAAAAATTTCAGAATTGCACCTTGCAATGCGGAGAAATTACTGTTTGTGCATTTACAATATTCATTGATTTTTGCCATTGAAAAACGTCCAGAAATGATTGAAGCTACTGACTGAATGAAAGGAGCTGGCATCTCACTCTCTTTGAATCTTGTTTATCATGCTAAGAGGAGCAGGAAAAAGCAAAAAATTTCAGAATTGCATCTTGCAATGCGGAGAAATTACTGTTTGTGCATTTACAATATTCATTGATTTTTGCCATTGAAAAACGTCCAGAAATGATTGAAGCTACTGACTGAATGAAAGGAGCTGGCATCTCACTCTCTTTGAATCTTCTTTATCATGCTAAGAGGAGCAGGAAAAAGCAAAAAATTTCAGAATTGCACCTTGCAATGCGGAGAAATTACTGTTTGTGCATTTACAATATTCATTGATTTTTGCCATTGAAAAACATCATGTTATTCATATTCCAGAAATGATTGAAGCTACTGACTGAATGAAAGGAGCTGGAATCTCACTCTCTTTGAATCTTCTTTATCATGCTAAGAGGAGCAGGAAAAAGCAAAAAATTTCAGAATTGCACCTTGCAATGCGGAGAAATTACTGTTTGTGCATTTACAATATTCAATGATTTTTGCCATTGAAAAACGTCCAGAAATGATTGAAGCTACTGACTGAATGAAAGGAGCTGGCATCTCACTCTCTTTGAATCTTCTTTATCATGCTAAGAGGAGCAGGAAAAAGCAAAAAATTTCAGAATTGCACCTTGCAATGCGGAGAAATTACTGTTTGTGCATTTACAATATTCATTGATTTTTGCCATTGAAAAACATCATGTTATTCATATACCAGAAATGTTTGAAGCTACTGACTGAATGAAAGGAGCTGGCATCTCACTCTCTTTGAATCTTCTTTATCATGCTAAGAGGAGCAGGAAAAAGCAAAAAATTTCAGAATTGCACCTTGCAATGCGGAGAAATTACTGTTTGTGCATTTACAATATTCATTGATTTTTGCCATTGAAAAACGTCCAGAAATGATTGTAGCTACTGACTGAATGAAAGGAGCTGGCATCTCACTCTCTTTGAATCTTCTTTATCATGCTAAGAGGAGCAGGAAAAAGCAAAAAATTTCAGAATTGCACCTTGCAATGCGGAGAAATTACTGTTTGTGCATTTACAATATTCATTGATTTTTGCCATTGAAAAACGTCCAGAAATGATTGAAGCTACTGACTGAATGAAAGGAGCTGGCATCTCACTCTCTTTGAATCTTGTTTATCATGCTAAGAGGAGCAGGAAAAAGCAAAAAATTTCAGAATTGCACCTTGCAATGCGGAGAAATTACTGTTTGTGCATTTACAATATTCATTGATTTTTGCCATTGAAAAACGTCCAGAAATGATTGAAGCTACTGACTGAATGAAAGGAGCTGGCATCTCACTCTCTTTGAATCTTCTTTATCATGCTAAGAGGAGCAGGAAAAA